>NW_027153548.1:10397-10642 GCF_002600585.1 Cystoisospora suis
AGCTTCACCTTCATCAACAAGACTTACATCTCTCACCTCATCTATCATGTAGGCTGGGGTGTACGTACACCCGTACAGAACAGACACGGGTGAATGAGAAAGTGAAAAAGAAGACCAAGAAGGACTAGAGGGGTCACGGGCATAACAATCGAACTAGCCACAAGATGACAGACTCCCTCGATTGATGAGAACGATCGACAGCTGTCTGTTGAGCTGCTACAGGAATGGAGAGAGAGAGAGAGAGA
>NW_027153549.1:0-401 GCF_002600585.1 Cystoisospora suis
ACTCCCGGATGTCCCGCCAATATATGATTGTGCGAATGTACGCACACTTCCCTGCGTAGTTCTGTACCCGGTACACAGACACGCCATCCCGACTTGGTTTCTACCCACAGATAACGGTTCTCCCAAACATATTGACGCCCTTCATGTAGTACGCATTTCCCTCTACCCTCACGCTCTACTTGAAACTTGCACTGCCTTAGTACTGTCCTGAAATCGGCACATCTCGGGTATTGTTCTGCCCATCTTGCTTCCTCAGTGGTTAAACGCACTTCCTTTTCTTTCGTCGCGCACACATTACCCACGAAGTCTGGCCTTCTACTTAAGGCGTCGGCTACTACATTCTGTTTACCCGGTTTGTACACTATTTCTATCTCAAAGTCGGCTAATTTGTCAAGCCAATA
>NW_027153550.1:0-1536 GCF_002600585.1 Cystoisospora suis
TCCCGACTTGGTTTCTACCCACAGATAACGGTTCTCCCAAACATATTGACGCCCTTCATGTAGTACGCATTTCCCTCTACCCTCACGCTCTGCTTGAGACTTGGACTGCCTTAGTACTGTCCTGGAATCAACACATCTCTGGTATTGCTCCGCCCATCTGGCTTCCTCAGTGGTTAAACGCACCCGCTTTTCATTCGTCGCACGTACATCACCCGCGGAGTCTGGCCTTCTACTTAAGGCGCCGGCCAGTACATTCTGCTTACCCGGTTTGTACACTACTTCTATTTCGAAATCGGCTAATTTGTCAAGCCAACATCCTAGCCTGGGAGTAACATTCTTCTGTGTTAACATTTTGCCTGATGTCGCATGGTCAGTCTCAATACGTACTTTCTTTGTGCCTATGAGCTGTTTCCACTTCATAAGCGCATACACAATGGCAAGGGGGAGCAACTCAGACTCATATGCCGGTATAAACTGCTCTCTTTTCCCCAATTTCTTGGACTCAAATGCAATAGGCGGACCGTCCTGCTCTAGCACTGCACCAATTGCATATTTGGAGGCGTCTGTTTCGATAGTTAACTGTTTGTCCGGATCATATATCTTGAGTAGGGTTACCGCGGCTAGTGCATCCCTTGAGACGATGCACTGCTTCGGTGTCTCGCGGCCACCACGTCATATCGCTTTCCTCACGCAACAGCTCATGTAAGGGATGTGTCCATTTCTTAAAGTTGGGGATCAGACGACGGTAGTACCCTGCCATACCTAGAAACCCACGCTGTTGCTTACGATCGAGCAGCTCGACAGGCTATTTCTTGGTGGCTTCGACCTTCTCTGGGTCTGGGCCCACGCCACCGGGCTCGATGATGAACCCCAAGTACTGAACTCGCTGAGTCACTAATTCACACTTCGACAATCCCACAAAGAGACTTGCTTCCCGCATCTTATGTAACACGGTCTTCAGACAACCGTAATGTGACTCCAAACACTTTGAGTAGACTATCACGTCATCAAGATAGACAACCACATATTCATCTAACTCTGTCATGAATGTATTCTGCATCAACCTCTGAAACATGGACGGCGCGCCAGCCAAACCAAACGGCATCACGCGAAACTGAAACGTGCCCTAACGCGTACGGAATGTGGTCTTCCACTGGTCTTGCTCGGCTACCTGAGCCTGGTAATACCCGGACGTTAAATCTAGTTTGGAGAACCATCGGGCTAGTCCCAACCTGACAATTAAGTCACGGACACGAGGGATGGGGTAGTCATCTTTAATTGGATTCTTATTTAACTCGCGGTAATCTATGACTAAACGTAGTTCATCTGTTCCTTTTCTCCACAAAGAACACAGGCGAGGCACTAGGTGAGCTCGATGGCACGATGAATCCCTTTTCGATGAGTGTTTGTAACAATTCTTTCAACTTGTGCAATCTTTCGGTTCACAAGAGATATATTTGTCTCCTACAATTTCGTACCAAGCCCGGAATCGTTGCAATATGATGCTTCTGCGGTCTTTCGGTTATTCCCCCCGAG
>NW_027153550.1:1571-1787 GCF_002600585.1 Cystoisospora suis
TCTAACACTACTCCTCTCTGTGCAGATTTTCTTCGGGTTCCCATGAGGAACTCCCATCCGTCCACTTAACCAAGTACTGCTTCATTCCACCTTCCGCCTTGTGCTTGAGAGTTCCTTCGATGGTATACTCTTGGTTTTCTAACTGGTCTTACCTTGGCTTAGTTCTTTCAAATTCATGCCGCTCTTTCCTTACGTGCGCAAGTAGTGATACATGAA
>NW_027153550.1:1837-2606 GCF_002600585.1 Cystoisospora suis
TCTTGAGTATTTTGTACGGCTTTATAATCTTGGGCTTCAACGCTTTGGATTCTCCGTCCAAGGTAAGGTTTGTCGTGTTGAGCCACACCAGTCCTTGCAGAACTTCGACATCTCTTCGTCTGCGATCTGCGTGGTGCTTCTGATATTCCTGAGACTTCTTGAGTTCCCTCTTCGCACGCTGGACCTGGATGTGCGCCTTCCAGGGAAACATTAACATCCCTTGGGTACCTGGAATAGCAAACTTCTTACACAAAGGCTGTTAGGGCGTAAATCCATATAGTAATTCGAAAGGGGTAGCTCTAGTGCTCGTACGAACGGAACTGTTGTGAGCGAACTCTAGGAGAAGTACTTCAGCCCAGTTTGTATCATCGCCAAGAATCGCGCAACGCAACATCTGTTCAATCGTTTAGTTTGTACGTTCGGCTAAACCATCCGTGTGAGGGTGGTACGCCGCCGACATTTTCTGTTCGATCCATGAACGTTTACACATGGTTCTCCACAATTTACTGGTAAAACGTGTATCAGGATCGCTCACAATAGCACTGGTCACTCCATGTAAACGGATGACTTCACGCAATACTGGATTCGCGATTTCTTCATTGGAGTCGCTCTGACGGGTGGCAACAAAATGCAACATCTTAGTTAAACGGCACACGATTGTTAAGATGGAGTCCCATGCCTCTTTGGTCTCGGGTACACCCACGATCGAGTCCATAGCAATTCCCTCCCACGGCATATTTGGTATAGGTAATGGTTGTAACACACCCCG
>NW_027153551.1:0-21655 GCF_002600585.1 Cystoisospora suis
CTACAGGCGTAAGTTTACTTCAATAATATCAGAAATGACAGGACTTACAGCCAATGCTTGAGACAGAGCGAATAAGCTTTGACGCCAACTGCTGTGCGAGCATCTTCTGTTGATGCTGGGCTAAGCGACCTGGTACCTGAGATGTGAGAGATAGAAGAGGCGAAGAAACTTATCGATCTATAGAGAAGTAGAGAAGGACCATGCTCCTAAAGAGTAATCTTCTAAGATACCTTAACTTTCCGATACCTAAAGAAATGGTTGACATTCCTGGAATCTTTCCTCTTTTCTATTTCTATGGAATCTTGATACAACTATGCTGACCTGCATACCCACTATCATCCCGAGCCGTCTGCGCATCCGTAACTATGAATCCAAGGGCCTTACTATTTGACTCTCTTGAAGCAGGCACCTCTGTCATATATGCATACACATATATAGAGATGCATAGAGATATGTATCTACATGTGAATATGGATACACGTATTCATAAAACAAGTATACATGTACACACTTGTTTAGACAGTGTTTAGACGGATATACAAGAGACTCTTCAACAAACACGCACATCTGTAAGGAGTGATGCAGACCAACGATTTCCGCCCGCCACGTATCAACTGCTTACGAGCTGAGGAGACTCTCCACATCTACAGCTCAGATTGCAGGGTCTAGGTGCGTAAGGAATGGCTAGGCAGGACAAGAATCGCCCTAACACTAAGACTTCCTCAGGATGACGAGTCAATAGCCTAAAGGCTGGCTCTCCCAACAACACGCCAGGCTGGTGTCACTACACCCCTGTCACCCCCTACCTGTGTTCTCATGGCTCCCTGCTAAAATTAACTGACTCCTCACTTCTTCTGTCACTTGATCAACCACACTCTTCTAACTGTTTTCTATCCATTCTGTAGTTCTTCCTCTTACGGCTCAATCACAAGACATATCTAATGATGCATCAAATACCACATATAAGAGGTGGATATCTTTGAGTGAGAGAGGAGAGATCCACATAGATATATGAAATATAGATACCCTACACACCCCATGTAATTCTCTTCTTTCTCTTCTTCACTTCCAGTGACTTCTTCGTCTATACAACAGATGCTTATCAACAACGACTAGACAACTATAAGCACACCTACACTCTCCAAGTGACCAGAGCAACGATGGATAGACCTTCCTAAACCACGTACCAACATACCAAGTTCCCGCATGCATGCATGCATGCATAAAAATGTGAAGTATCATCGTAGCTGCTATTCTTACCTCATGGAGAGATGGTCCATCAGAGTAATTGAGAGCTGCTGTGATATCTTGAAAAGTATGAAGAGGAGCGACAAGGATGTTCCCGTCATTTCGATCAAGATTCATAACGCGGATGTCAAAGATCGCAATACGATGGACGTCACTCACACTAAAGAGAAGAGGATTGTAATCTCCACAGCTTTCCTATTGCCAAGACAAGCAACACACAGACACATAGACAGACAGAGACATAGATACAGATAGATAATAGACAAAGAAGGAGAAGAAAAGAAACAAAGAAGAAGACGCAACGATTGTGTTACGATTGAATCGAACCCGTGTTGAACAGTCCGTCAGTCTTCCTTCAGAACTTTCTGTCTGGTCAATAAACTTCTCTTCATTTCTCTACTGTATACTATATACTATACTGCACCATATATATATATATATAAGAATCTCATTGAAAAGAAGGATGGTGTGATCAATACAATGGCGGTTGAGAGATATGCGGACGATCAAAAATGTAGACACCGAGCAGACAAGAAACAGAGTAGACATGTAAGTATCTATATCAACAACGTTATCGAGGCGAGACAGAGAGGGAGAGAGGTAGTCTCCATGAACAGTACGTGAGGAGAGCGCCAAGTAACTGAAGACGACCTGCGCCCTATTACCTGCCATGCCTTCGCCTGTACAACTACCCCCCTTCTAAAAGACCTCGCCTCTCCACCGAAGCGAAGCTGCGAGCGAAACTCTCCTTCTCAGAGACGAGATGCTAAGAAATCCACTTCCCTTAAAAGTATGAAGTCGGTCGGAATGGGCGCGCCATCGCAAGTTAGCGATGGAGGAAAAAGAGATGTTCTATGCTTGTCTCTATCACATATGACTGAGAAACTGCTTCCTGAAAAGACTCTTATCTGACATACATCGCATGTCTATGTCTATACCTCTTAATAGAGATGAAAACTCTATGGTGCGTTGGGGGTTGACCGTTTCATTTGAATGAACTATTAGCTAGCTGTAACCGCGCACGTTCCGCACGAGATAAAGACTGCTTACAAACGAAGACGCAAAAAATATTTCTGGTATTCAGAAATTCCTATTGACTTGAAACTTCGATACACTAGATGACCTTGGCTCTTTTCCTTCACAAACAGAACAACCCCCAAACCAAAACAGGCGAGTAAATCGTCTCCCTGGACGCCAACAACTAGCTACTACACCATGGACTAGCCAACCAGCTGATTAGCTAACTGCGCAATCAACTAGCTAGCTAGCTGACTAGGTGGTTAGCTCATTAGCTTACTTTAGCTTGGGCGAACTGCTGAAGACTCCCTGCCTTCCACTTGAGCTGCTGTTGACCTCCACTCTCCTGTGACGCTGCCGGAAGGGACGACTTTGTAGGATTGATCGACGAAGACATGTAGCTATCCATCATTAGGTGGTCACCCGTACTTAACTGAGAAAGAAAGAGAAAAAGAAGAAAGACCTTCATTCGAGGAAAGGAGAGACGAGGAGGAGGAGGAGGACGACGACATGCCTTTGTACTAGCGCTCCAAGAAAACACACGGAAAGACAGGCGAACGCATGAGAAAGCTTCCTGCTTCACGAGATCTTCGGGAGACAGGAGGAGATGTAGTTGTTTGATCAGGCTTGGACAACACGAACAGAGAAAGACGGTACATAAGATTAGACATTGCCTGTTGGAGTTTTCAAGTAGCATACTTATGCAGCATGCGCGGCCCCCAGTTGCTTTCTAATATATCTGAAGTCACTAGTTAGTCCCATGCAATAGACTGAAGAAGACTAAAGAACTCCAACTGATGTCTTAAGTCAAAATCCGTCCTTAGTTTGCATCTGAAAAAGGGCATGTAACGCAACTTCGTTTTCAAAGAACAAAAGCGCATGCTTTGTTTGTAGTGTATGAGAAGACATTATGACCACCAAGAGAGAAACCACCCTTCATCCTACACTATCCTTCCTACACTCTCTGTCCTTATTCTTCAGATGGAAGGACAATGAGAGGAAGTCCTCCGCCAGTCTTCTCACGAGTAGTCGTAGCAGCACTAGTAAGAAGAAAAAACGAGAAAGAGCATCGATTCTTGTCGGGCATATCCATGCACGTCTACAACTTTCCTATGAGCCTGATCAAGTGTTGATTCGTCTTTCCTTTCTTATGGCTGAAGCTTAAGGACGCCGCAGGGAACGAGAAAACTCATTGCACACAGATACGGTCCCCTTAAAGAAGGCTTTAGTATACAAGGATGAAAGAAAAGGACGACCACACTCAAAGACGGTCAAAGAAAGTAAGAAAAGACTGACTTGTACAGGTGATTTATAGCAGAAGGCTGGATGGCATGCTTCAACCATTGTAGTCGGAGGGACCCCAGCATACGAATGATAGAGAGAGTCAAGGATGTGTGCGGCATATTCACGCCCCGCCCCTTCACCGCTCAAGACACCTCCTCGAAATCCTGGAGAAAGCGAAAACAACAGACGGGGAAGTCACAGCAAGAGAATGTTGAGAAGGATGGACATTATCGTGGAAAGTAGTCATCTTAGGAAATGAAGAAACAAGACACATGCAGAGAAGTCAATTCCTAGTGGGAGACATCTCACCAAACAATGCATCTGCGTATCTACATCTATCTATGTCTTTGCCTATGTATCTCTCGATCTATATATGACCCTACCTATCTATCTATCTCTCTTTTGCCTATCTCTCTCTCTATCTATGTATGTACCTATCCATCTCTCTTTCTGTCTATCTATCTTTCCACCTATGTATGTACCAATCTATCTCTCTTCTGCTCTACCGTCAGATGAGACGACAGGACCGGCTGGGAAAGAAGATAAGAAGAAAAGAACTTCTTTGCAAAGAGCTGATGACCATTGAGGTCTAACTACTTTCTTCCTTCACTCCTCTCACACACCTGACTACTAGCCATCGAGCAATATGCGGAAACAAAAGACACTTTTGTCACCCGTACCTATAGAATGATACAGAGAGGACCATCAGACTCGTAGTAGTGGTATAAGCAGTAAAAGCTCTAGTCGAAGGGAGCAGAGGAGTTCTACCAACTAGAGGGTGTCCAACGACAAGGGAGTAATGAGTCGAGGTGTCCATACAGTCTGAAGATATAATCTCCCTACCTACATTATCTTGAGAAGATCACACGATATAGATATATAGATAGATCTTTCCTCTGAGAACATCTCCTACCCTGTAAGTAGGGACAAACGTACCTGCCTGACCAATGCGTCCTTCATAGCCACGAGGATTACAGGGAGCAAAGGCCTCTTCATCCTATTGGCATTAGAGAAGGAAACAAAGAAAGAAAGAATGATGAGATAAAGAAGCGATGGAATTCTTTGTGTTGATGTCTAAGAGGGACGGCGTGGGTCCAGATAAAGAAAGGAGATGTAGAGGATCGACAGAAGACTCTCAACCTCGAAGAGGAAGTACACTTATTGTCTTTTCACTTGTTGTCTTTCCCCATTCAGCAGGATCAGCCGCCCCAGTCTCAGTATTCAGACTACTTTCCTTGTACTTTCGTGTTTTCACCTTCATTGTCTACTTCACTCGGATCGACTGCCTGTCTATCTCATACATACAACTATCAACAAGGTGTCTCTCTCCATCCCTCGATTGCTATTGGCCAAGGTCTAAGAAGGGTTAGATATCCTCGTGGTGACAAGAAACAGTTTCTGCATGCACGGCAGTCCTAATGTACTACTCCTCTTATTTCCTTCTTCAAAACGAATGGAAGTCTGATGCTGTCCTATGGTGAGAGGCCCAAGAAAGGTGCTGCCGAGGAAGTCTTCACAAACCCATCCGGGAGCACCTGCCTACATGGGCGACCTACACATACATCTCCATACCTCACAACCTACACACCGCTTCGCCGGCTCTTCCATCGAAGTAAAGGATGAATTACAGCAATTCCAAAGAAACAGCTATACAGATGATCAACAGGTATTCATATGTTTCTAGGATAGGTGTCTCCGGAGAATGAAGTCTTATGATGACTACACAGAAGGCTGTCCTACTATTTCTCTTCTCCACGACACACGATTTGTATCAAGACAAGGAAGGACGTCTCTTTGCCACTTCTCCCCGCTTCTTCGTGAAACTTCGGCGACGTGTCGGGGACGACGAGAAAAAAAGAAGAGAAACACTCTCTGTCTTTGCATTCACGAAACACCGCGAGTAGCAGCAGAATCATGGCAAAGAGAAGGATATTCAGCGGACTGAAGACAGACAGACCTCTGGCTTGAAGATTCCAACAGGGCGCCTCCGAGCATCAAAGAGAATGTACGTTCCTCCCGTCCCATCCATCGTCAGCTTCGGGGCCACGTTACGTCGAAAACCTAACTTCACCTATTGGAAACACAACAACATAAAGTACCTTTCATCTATATGTACTATATGTATATATATGGGAGGGCAATGTCTCAGACTGTATTCATCGCCTAGGGAAGACCTGCCACATTCTGATATCATTCAAGTAGTCGAACTCATAGATATACATATATTTATATACAGATATATGTATATACTCACGTAGAGATTTCACTGTCGTTCAGACGTCCCTTGGGGATTGCAGTGAGCCGCAATATTATCGTTATAAGCGTATACAGGGTATATGTGAAGTATATGATTCAGGTGTACCTACACGTCCACTCACACCCCTTCCCTTGAGCTCCCTCAGAACATGAATAAGTAAATATCCATGGAACACTGTTACTTACCATACCTGTGGCGAGTCCATCTAACTCGCCCCACGCTGGGACACTATAGAACACCACACACTTTCTCTATCTATCTATCTAAACTGTCTATCTCTCACCAATGATGACTTGGCTGAGGCACCTCGTCTCTTGAGAACATCGAATTTCCTTCTTTTTCATTCCTTGCGAAGTTCCCCCCTCCAACCACACGAAAGAATCAAGATGCATGAGATAGACTGGTACAACTACCGCAATAGGAACAATCCTAGGGAAAAAAAAGCGTTTGTGCATGAACTCGCAAGAAACTTGTCTGGAGAAAGCTCCTTTGAGTAGCGCCGTATCACATGCATGTCCCCCCATCCCCTTTACGCAGAGCTTGAAGTGCTGTATGAACCACCGACATACCTCTTCAATCACTTGAACTAAATTTCGATGGAGTTTCTGTTGGCTAACGAGAGGGCGAAGGGAAGCCCGTAGGTGATCGCTGCGAATACTCCAGTGAAGTTTCTTGAAGGGTGCATCTGTGAAGATATTCATCAACCTCCAGTTCGGCAGCTCACTGCCTTTGTATAACAAACGAATATCCCGGACCTGAAAGGACAGCCAACGCATTCCCGACAGTCCTCCACCTTCATTCTTCACATCCCGAGACAGAAAAGAATGAACTCTCAACAAAGGAGAAGGAAAGAGAAGTACCACGATGCTCCCTCGATGTCATATGCGCCTGGTCTCTCTCCTGACCTCAACCGCATTCCATTCTCTCCACAGTCAGGAACTGTCACTGGTGTTGTTGATCTATCTTCAAGACAAGGGAGGTGTCAAGAAGAACAGAGGCGTGTCCCGTCACTGGTTTCTCTTTAAAGATCGCCTAGGTATGACCCCCTAGTTAGTCGCACCTGAATATGAACTCCCTGAGAATGAATGCCCCTCGTACCGGGCCAAAGGACTCCGCAGTGCAAATGGAAGGTCGGATGAGATGCCATCTGTTCACCTAGATCGTTTTCTTCCTGGTATCAGATGAATACAGTGGAAGTAACTCGAGAAGATCACCTTCACAGTGTGAAGTCTATATGAGACGAAGAACTAACTTTGCCGTCACCATGGTTCTTTCCTACTTTCTTGCTCCCTCTCGTGTGAACCTACCTGCATGCAACTCGAGAGATTCATTTTCTTTAGAAGAATCCTCTTGACCATTTGAACATCACAGAAGGGATAGACATTGATCTTGCAGCTTCGTTTCCCATGGAGTTCAACGAACGTCACGGGGAAGAAGTTCTCCCCACCCTCAGCGGCACGTAAAGCATTATGAGTACTATAGTAATACAGAGGATGGGATGCTATCCCGCCTCCCCCCGCCCCTCCTCCTACACCTGGTAGACCTCCCCCAGCTGCAGCACCTGAGCCAGAGGAAAGTTGATCATTCACCATGTCGGTTAAAGTCTGTATGCGCGATTAAGATCCCCTCCGGGAGTGCTTTCTTTTCAACCCCTTGTCTTCAGATGTGAGAATAGCCTGTTGCTTCTTTCTCTTTGCATACACCGAAAGGTATCTGCTGCCCTGCTTGGTGCTGCTGTTCCTGCAGCCACGCTATAATACAACGATCTCCGATAATGATGATAAAGACGGCGATGTCCCCCCTAGTTTCAATGGAAAACGACTGTTGCCTGGGTGGAAATTGCCGGCTAGAGAGGCAGGTATGGATTCGCTTCGCACTCACTACCAGCGCTTCGACCCTCTACCCACCCTCCCCGGTCTTCGCTGTTCTCATTCAGAATGACGAGAACCTTCTTCCTCGCCCCGTACAACTTCAACTTAAAGACAGTCACAAGCAGCTTCGCCAACGGCTACTCTTTCGACTGAAAAGATTTCTTGCAGAGGCAGAAGGATAACGATCGCTATCAATCCCCCTGAGGGAAGTCGATCCCGCATTCCCTCCCTTCTGCTGTCTTCTCGACGTCTCCAGTCCACAGTTTACCTCTTGAAATCTGCATGAGTGAGCCCACGCGAGGAGCATGACATCCCGCGGAAAGCCACAACACTTGAGGCTGTTGTGGTTTTCTTAAGGCCCCACCTCGAGATGGTGATCGTCTCTATAGAGAAAAGAGCAACGAGGGCACGCCTTCCTGCAATGTGTCACTACCTCAGGGTGCATACACTCAAGAAGAGGTGGAGGCTAGCCACCACCACTCCGAGGTAGCAAGAAAGACCCGTGGGAAGCAACTGCACCCGATACAGGGAACATCCCACATACAGTCCGATGGTATGATAGGGACGCTGTCCTTCTATCCTCAATGCAACGCCGAAAAGCGACGCTGATGCTTCAGCGGGAGACTTTCAGATTCATGGTACGCAGGACCCTGACGAAGAGGCCCTTTCAAAAGAAAGAGGGCGTCTGCTGATCTTGTTTGCAACGAAGAGTTGAATTGTCAACTGACTAAACAACAGGACTGAAGAAGTCGAGGAACGTAGGAGAAGAAGTTCCCTAGAAGAAACCCAGTCAGGCCTCTTCTAACCAAGAAACGTTACGGACTAATTGTCTGACTTCTTTCCGAAAACGACGAAACAATCGACGAAGGAATGAATGAAGAAGGAAGTCCCAGAGCCATCCAACGCTCTGCTGTTTTGAAAGAACTCGTCAGCGTACCTCCTCTTTGGTTCAGATAGGAAGGTTGAATATATCAAGCTCACGAGACCTCGTGATGGCAATGAAAACGAAGGTGTCGGAATGGCAAGAGCTCAGCACGCGGATATTCCACATAAGGTGCAACCCACAGACTCTCGACAGAACTAACTAACTACACCCGTAGAAAGAAAGAAATGACAGCGAGCCACTTAGGATGAGGCGGCTTTGACTTCCTCCTTTCCTCCTTCTCTATCTCTCGCCCGCCCCTATTCTGGCGCCACCCTCAACGCACACTTAGAGCAGAGTGCCGAGGGTTCCACATGCTCTTCTCTAGCAAACTATCGATAACCTTTCATGGTTGCATGAACTAGTCCTCCTGCTGATAAGCGGCATTTCACAAACAACGCCTTAGCTCGTCCAACTTCAAGAGCTTACATGACCCACAATACGAAGTCAATCTTGAATCCGAACAAAACCTGAAGATCTCCGGTCTCTCCTCGCTTCTGGTCTTGGTTTTGCCTAGCTAAGCTCTCCGTACCTCGAAATGGTATCGCCACGTCCCCTTAAACAAAGCGGTGTTCGCTTCATGCATGCACATCGATCAACCGATTCTATGTGCTGGCCTTTCTGTCCTCACAAGCTCCCTGAACGATTGCTAGGACCCAGAACGCCCCCTAGCCGACCTCCTTGGATGGAAGATGGACTCTCTCTAGTCGTTCTACTTCTTTTATTTGCTCAGCGTCACCGATTGCGGTAACCAGAATCCCTAGACCACCCTTGCTTGTCTGTCCTTGGAAAGACTTGCCGAAGTTGCAAACTAACATCAAATCCTCTTAGTTTGCTCTGTCTCCTCGTGGTCTAGAAAGAGAAAGTAAAGGTATGAGGACTGTTAGGGAAAGAAATACAGACTGTCGCTATCTAGCTTCTACGAAAAACGTGTCGTTTCTCGCCGCGGAGGTTTTATACGAATAACGAGGAGTCATTCAGAAACGAAAGAGACTTTCGCAATGTCCACGCAGTTTCTTGAGGTCAATCGCTACGCGCCAACTGAAAGGGGTGAGGGAGGACAACCCCGGGCCTTTAACGTCGAGAGCTGTCAGCTCTAGAAGGGTCGTTCCGCATGCCAAGGGTCAAGAGATTAGCAGGATGTGGACTGTTTGATGTGTATGCGTGTAACTGTCGCAAGAGATGTCTTCACTGTTGAAGCCAGCCAAGTTGGGAAAGAGACGAAAAGGATTAATTAATGACGCTCAGGGGCAAATTGACGATAAAGACACGAGGTTGGCAGGTCTACTCAGCGACCAGCATGAAGTTCTTGGGTATCTACTACACGCCTCTCCGCAGCGGTCGTAACCTCTTTCCCCCCCCCACTGCGTATCAGGTGCTGACGTATCTCCCCTCTCCACTCAAGAGCACCCCGTGAACCGAAGATGCTGTCTTCTTCGCTCGAAAAAGGAACGGATGGTGGTTTCTTTTGTGATGCTACACTAGCCTAAACAAAGAAACAAGACCGAAACACGTGCAGAGACGTCCCGTCTCTGCGGGCGCGGATGTGAAAGAAGACTTTAGCCCGGGAAACGTGACGCTGTGAAGCACGCATGAAGCACGCCTCCTCAAGGCCTGATCGGAACAGCATGCCTGTCAATTTCTTCGAAAGTTCCTAGTGATGAGAACGCCGCTCCCCCGCGGGTGGCGAGTCAAGGCAGGAAATTAGCCTATTCTCGCAGATGATAAGAATAAGAACAGAAGGCCGACAAACAAGGTAATTCTTGACATGGGAGTGCACGTCTGCCCCAGAGATACTCGAGAACACAGCCGCGCAGTTGGACTCAATGAGACAAGCTGTCGCCCTTTCAGAAAAATAATCTTCAGTCACGCGTTGACATCTATCAAAGGAAAAGAAGTCACGGGATGCCACCACGCTGTTGCAAGAAAAGAAAGGAAGGTTTAGGCCGATGTGCGACGAAGACAGCGGAAATCCTTGGAGTAGAACGTGAGAGAAAGAGCCGGTGAGGACAAAATCAATGACTGTCTCAGACCGTTCAGCCCCGCCCAAGCCAACAATTGCATGTATTAAGTGCCAGTGAGAGGCACCAGGATCCTCGAGGCCTCCGGGATATATAACCCCGAGGGGGGCAGGGAGGTGAGTACCTTCAGTAGGTTTGAGTAATCGCCCGCGCTGAAGCCAAGATCTCTTTAACAAGAAGATGCTGAATTGTCGTCCAGCAAGCAGGAATCCGACTTCGATTGATCGAAGACGACGAGCAGACACGTTGCCGGTCCTTTCATTATTCAAATGAGGCGAACATGGAAGGCCGCCCAGCATGCACGAGAGAACTTCTATACATACATTTTGCAGACACAAGCACCCACATATCGTCTATTAGCACAAAAAGAGATGCATCAGCATATTCGACCTGTTCGGAGAAACTGCGGAAACAGCACTGCCGCCCCGTAGCCCATCAGCACGATGCCGTACAAAACCAAATGGAGTCCCCCCTCTGCAAGGAAACTGCAGCACAGGTTCTGAATGCACGCCCAAATACACACTCCGCCGGCAGAAGCGGAGAATCAGGAATGTCAGTAGCCAAGATCTAACCCGCGGGATACAGTTTATTGCGCCGTCGACGGAGCGCGGACAACTGGGATGCAAAACCGGGTCAAAGATTCAACCTAGAGTCACATCCGTTGCTGGACGAGCGGAATGTTGACAGCTCCTTGTGCACGTCGCATTCACTCCGTTCTGATCTCGCCTGTCAGGCTACAGCTGCGCAGTTTCCACCCAAGCAAGCTGTGAGCCGACTTCCTTGGCGTGACTGCAAAGCAATGCGGAAGTCAAACAGAGGACGCCCTCCTAAGAAAGAGTGCGTGGCACGACACCACAAGAATGAGCTTAGTTCCGACTGCGGTAGTATTTTCACAACGAGTGAACGATGTCAGCCCGGGTACACTGGGACCGAGCAGGAACAATACAGTTGCAAGAGATATGAACAACCGCCGTGTCCTGAGTCATAGCTTCTCCTGTGTCCAGGAAACCGAATCATAGCTTCTGCCTGCCCTACCCGAGCAAAAACGCGGGCTGCGGGCGCCACGCCGTGTCGGGCAGTTGAATGCGGAGAGAAAATCGGAGAAAACAGGGTGCCAGGGAGAAATGCCAACAGAGACACACTGGAGTTTCTATGGCACCTGAAGCCGAAGCGACGGTAAAGGGACGGTTTAAGGAAAAATAGTCAATGCGACAGTACACCGCCGCTATTGCTTGTGCGCTGCCTTACAGGAAGGAGGGATGGCAGTTAAAAAAGGAGAAGAAACCGATTAGCTGGCCAGCAAATCAGCAAAAACGTGTAGTACAAAGAAAAAAGCTCCAAGTGTATCCATATGGCGGACAGGGGAACAAAGATCGCAACAGCTTCAGTCTTTGCCATCTCGATACACCCGAACCGTCCCCGGACACCGTCAGGTCTCTGCAGCAGCACGATGCCCGTACGCGTCTTGCCCAGCAGCATCGCTTTCTTGCCGTCAGCATGCAGCGTAACATTCGTAAGAACCACCACAGGAGCAAGAGCATCGAGCCAGAGGTGTAGAGATTCGAAGCGTGTGCCGCGCTCGAAAACGGAAGCGGAAAGCCCGTAGGCAAAACTGCCCTGGCTTGCGACTTCCGCGCCTAGCACTCTCTGCGCCTCATACAGACAAGCGCTGCCCCTAAAGATAGTACGGGAATCCTTCCAGGAGTAGGTTGTTCTATCGGGCGCATGATGGTGCGGCCGGCGGTTTCCAGAGCCAGAGGCGAGGCGGGCTGAGACGCCGCGGCCCGTCTTGCGGTTGTTGACTCCCGTTCCTCTGAAGCGTGACTGGAGACGGGCGCTGGGAATCCTAGGAAGTGCCTAGAGTAGCAGATTAGTGTTGTGTAAGCTCGAGCGGTCACCTACATACTTTTGATCGGCAGTTGGCTAGTCTCCATTACCAAGACCAATAACAACGGCTCAAGAAGCTTTGCTCTGAGTATGTGAGACTTAGAACATCTCTGCAGCTCTTCCGTCTTTTTACATCGAACCCTGTTCGCTGTACGCCCCGAGTCACGCGTCCTACGACGGTTTGTTTCCACCGTACCCTCTTATGTCTACGCCTCCAGTCACGCGGGTGCGGAACTCCAACCTGTGCGCCTGCCGTTGTCCGGTCCACGGAGTCTCCTACTGACTCCCGTGCCTCGCGGATGCCCGAGGAGAAACGGTAACGTCAACAATACTGCGTAACGCCCGTCCCAACACTGAGAGAAGCTTCTGGTTCGGTATGCGAAGGAAGGTATTCCCGACCGATGCAGGAATTAGAAAGGACACTCATGACGACCACGAATCTCAAAAGTGTGGCCATGCTATTGCACTCCGTCTGCTTGGTGGGTCTCCTTCCACTTCTCTACCAGTGTTCAGAGAACTCCAGCGTCACCATAGCCGGAATAATCCTCTGCCTCCCGCCCCGGACTCACTGGCTTGGCTTGCGCCTGCTCCATCCGTCGTTGTCGTTTCTCGCAACACCCGTATAGACGACCCTGTATATATGTGGCGGCTAAACCTGAACGGGTTACTTCCTCGGTTGCACTCACCGACTACGGCAGAAAAATCTGTGGAGCCAGCTACACGTACAGAATCAAAATGGGTTCCGGGAGCGCCCCGGACAGCTTTTTAAGCGTTCGTGTCTTCTTTTATTCGCGGCAAGGCGTTAGTCTCAGAGCTCGCTCATTCGCGAACACGTGGAAACCCTGTAGAAAGGTTGCCAAGATACGTGGGCAGCGGAGTAGTATCGTACGCAGTTTGCTGGCTCTCCAACTGTCCTTTCAACAGTGCGCGGCAGGGGTACGTATAGGCAACGGTCAGCAAAATCTCCTGTCACAAGACGGGAGGCACCCCACGACTGTCGCTTGAAGGGGCGCCAACCGAAGGGGTCCCGGCAGAAGCCAGACCGACTGGAGCGGGCGGGGCGGAGGAGTATAACAGCCGGACCCACCATCACGAGGTGCTACCTGTTAGCCACTTTCGCTTCTGTTTCACTACGCTTCCAAGGAGGGCACAAGAGGAACGTCGGACCGCGCTCCATTGGACCAGCCTCCACAAATGACCTCGTGCAGGCTGGGGACTTTCGCCGGTAACGTGCCTGCCAAGCCATGTGCTGTACGTTGTTGCGCCACTAGCATGGTGTTTCAAACTGCCACTCGGAGAGCAAGGACGACAGGAACAACTCCGTTGACGTGCCCCTGTTCCCGAAGACAGGACGCGAACAGTCGACATCGCGCTTTCGAAACCAATTACCATCGCACGGGCAGAAAAAGCCCAACCGAGCGACTAAGTCCCGATTCTTGCTTAAGTGAAAAGGTGAGGCCAGGAAGACGGAGGAGGAACTATACAGGCTAGGTTCGATGTTCGCACACTCGAGTGCCTTCCCGGCCGGTGCAGAGTGCCCCTACGGCCGGGGACGTCGCAGTTACAGCGTGGCAGGACTAAGTACGAGGGTGCGCCTCCGGGGATTGCGCGATCGCCGAAGACGCTTGGGCGCGACCCAGCGCTTCCTGACGGGTCGTTTCGCTCGGGCCGCGCGGTGCACCGAGCGTCTCACAGTCAAGGGGCACGCCAGAAGGGGGCCCAGCGTGCGAGCGGCTGCGGCTCGATGTTGCCTGCCCGAGCCACATTCTCTTTTGTGAAGTTGTGCGACGTGCAGCCGGATTGCTGTTGTTGGAAGCCAAGTAGGTAAGAAGACGAGGTGGAACATGGGGACGACTGCGGTTCGTCCTAGAGGACTGAGGAGATAAACATAGGGAAACGATTCGGAAGCGAGGCGTTGCAAGCCATACGCGTTGCACATTCGCTGGTCGTAGTGGTCTGACTCCGGGCCAGACCCACGAGGCTACTCGCACTTGCTGCGCCGGGAGATGCCGTGAGGGACTGCTGGTCCCGTTTTGCCTAGCGCAGTGGGAATCCTGCGCCTCCTTTTTTTCTGCTTGGACTGTCCTTGCGTGCAGGGTGCTCTTCGTTCTGATGGAAAACACTAAGGATTCACAGCGACCAAGCGGAGGCGAAGAAGCGCCGTAAGTATGACAGAGGCACCTGGCGGGGAGGCCACTCAGCATGTTAACACTGTACTGTTATATGTTTGGGTGGGCCTGGACAAGCGACAGAAGGACATGTACTTTCTGGCAGTCTTGTCTGGGAACTCTGTTTTCAGGTACCGCAAGCTGCCTAGCGATGGCAACGCTCCTCCGCGATTCAACTCACGAGAACTCAAGGCAACAGGGCTGATCGGTCAACTGTCTGAGCAAGACTACAAGGATGCTGCTGCAAAGGAGACTACCGGAAGGAAGAAAGCTCAAGGGTGAACTCGTCAACAATCTCCTAACTGAGGTGCGGGCTTCGAACAAAGTCGCCAGGCACCAGTTGCTGCTGGCGACGCCCGTTCAGAGCACAACGACGCCCCCTCTTCGGCGGGCGAACGCCCTTCTCCTGTGTCGAGAGGATTGTAATCTGTGGCTGGAGCCGACATGCCGGCGTGTCTAGTCCGCGAAGCGGATAGGGAGAAGTGAAGCCTGTGCTTGGCATGCCACTCCTGTGTGTGTAGCGTGATTTAACGTTCTGCCGTTTTGTTGTTGAGTACCCAGCCGCGTTTTGTCATCTGCAGTTGATCGCTTGCTTGCCAGATGATGTCCGCGTACTTCTTTGCACTGTAGCCGTGTACGAGTTGCAGTTAGCGTTTTTGCGCTTCTAAATGCTGTGAGGCGTGCCAGATAATCACTTTCTGTGACACCCGCGATCGTGGACTGCTTATAAACCACTCGAACCGTTTTTCAGTCCTTTCGGAAAACCAGCAAGGACCTGGCTGGCCACCCGCTCGTCCTCGTAGATACCACTCACGATTTTTTCGTGCCTCTATTCGAACGCCAGCAACCCCCGAAGCAGCCGACCCAGGTTTGCTTTCCCTTCTCCGGCAAGCTGAGCAGACGGAGAGTGTTTTCGGGTGTGTTTGCCACTCTAGGAACCCCCTGCGGTGATAGTTTTCTTCGGGTGACTGCACCACCACACAGTTGTCCGGTTCGCATTGTGCGGGCGCTCAGTCATCTGGGCCACGACCCCGGACGGCAGAGAGTTTCGGTTGAACCGGGGCACCTTCGTGGCATCGTGGACTGCCCGGGGGAAGCATTTGGATGCACAGAGTGCAGCCTCTACGGGGCGGTGCACAATGAAGATGAAAGCGGCGGTCAACAGAGAAGTTCCAGACTCCCAAACTTGGGGGCAGACCCCGATGCCCGTCAGCACGCTGGCGAGAAGATACCTGACAGACTCGAAAGCAGTGAGTAAGGCAAAGCAGTCGGCCCGTATGCATCGTTAGACGCAGTTCCGGGGGGCCGGAGAATTTGTCCTGTCTTGGCTTATAATACCGCGCACACAGACGCGCATTCGTCAGAGTGTCTCGGTGCCGCATCTAGCCCGACGTGTTCTCGAACTGAGATGTGGAGGCTATCATACGCACACCCAAACCGATGCGAGAAGAAATCACAGTGGTTCGCCACTGAAGGCCCAGCGGGCCTAGGGAGCTGCCACGTATTACTACGGAGCCCGCGAATGCCCGACGCTCCCGGGCCAAGACCCTGGCAGTTCTGTTGTAGGGAGGGACCATGTATCCTTTCAGGGTACACGGAGCAACCCGGGCACAGGAGCCCGTCCGGAACAACCGTGTCTTTCGGCGTTGCGTCCCTAGAAAACCACAAAGGAGGGACACGCACATCATCAACCCGCCTAGTGTTCGTCAGCTCAGGTGGGTAATTTCCCAAGATTACCGCTTCTATAGCGGCGGAGTTTTTCGCAAATAAGCCCCAACTGTGTGTCTTGACGCCACCGCAGCCGGCGCATCGCGATCTTGTCGTTGCAGTTGCAAGTACTGCGGTGGAATGGTTGAGGACGCCCCATGCACGCAGTAACCCTTTTTGAGCCCTACTATGTGGAAGCTCAATCTCTTTTTGTCCCTTTACGGCTGCGCAAGCTGGTGGTGTACTCTCGGTGCATTAGTGTTTCATACTTGAAAGTGCCATGACGGCATGCGAAGTGATTCTCTCCTCATAGTCGGCTTACACATCCCCCGCCTCCTCTTCGGTTCCGCTTTCTCTTCTCCCCTTTTTTTCCTTTTTGCCTCTAAACTTTCATTCCCTAGCACTGTCTCCGGTGCTTCTTCAGGTCACTAGCAGGCGAGCACGGAAAAGTTGCAACCGCCAACGACAACTAACGGCGCAGTTTCATGCTTTCTCTAACTCGTTTTCACTCCAGAGGCTCTGGGTTCAGCTTCAGGAGATGCGGCGTGGTTTCTCTACACGGTGCTCCATACCTCCCGTTCAGACGCCCACTTCGGGCTCAGGCATTTTCCCCGCCAAGAACGGCGTTTGTGTTCTATAACAGTAGGAATGGTTTCATGCTGTTTTTAGCGGACTGACCAGCTCCGAATCTCTATCGTTTTCGTCTTCGTGCGTGCTGTCTCACAATCTCCAGAGGAAATCCTTTTTTTCTTACGGGTTGGAAGGATGTCGGGCCGAAGCACTCAGGGCATGTACGATCGTCACATTACCATTTTCTCTCCAGATGGCAATCTATATCAAGTCGGTGAGTAGTGCAAGGACGGCACTCTTGGTGTATCATACGCCATTTCTTTGTTATCTCTTCTTTCTTCGAACGAGGCTTTGTTTCCACCTGGATGCTTTTGTCTGCTCTCTCCGCTCGCATTCTTTTTCTTCAAGGCCGTTCTCGATTTATTCGTTGTCGCTTCTGTTCGTTTCTCCTGGGCTGTGGTATCACTGTTGTGTCTCTTCTTTCCTCGAGTAAGCTGTCACCCCGGTGCTGCTGTCGTCTTTCTCTTCCTCACTGACAACAAAACCAGACGGTCACTTGCATTCGTCAAGGGATCCGCGTTAAGTGCGGTAGCGGTGCTCGGGAGGGCGAATTCTCTTTGGTGCCGTGCTTCTTCGGACACGGCCTAGCGTTCCGAGCCGGAGCAAAGAGAGTGCTTAGGGGCGTGGGCGGCCGCATTCGGGTGATACATCCCCGTGCATATCACTTAGCATCTTCAACTAACTAAAGCTTCAGAGGAAGCAGTGACCTAGTAAACACAACGTCTCGCCACGGGCGAACCTATGAGAGCATTCGTAGTAGTTCCGTAATGCGCGTGTGAACATGTTCAGTGAGAGTGGCAGTAGAAGTGCCGCTCGCTCGCCACACTTTCACTGTTTTCGCTTTGCTTCTGGAGTATGTGAGGGTATCACCATTATCAAAAGTTGTGAAGGACACAGTCGGGGGAAACCTGTTGTCTCCGGCCGTCAGCTACAGACATGTCTCAGGCCTGGCTGTAGTGCGTGAAGAGACAGGGGGGCGTTGCCAGCTCTGTATCGTTCCGAGGGTTCGCCTCTCTTCTGTCAGGGTCGTTTTTTATGGACAGCTCGTGTACTACTTTCTTCTTCGGCAAAATACAAGAGCACTGAACTTCAAAGGCAGCGTTTCCGTCATCTTTCGAAACAGATTTCAAGAAGGGTTCTTAAGAAGAAAACATGAGCTGGGGCAATCGCTTCAAAGATGCACCTGACTGGGAGGGAGATGTAAATCGGCAACTGGGCGCCTCCTGCAGGGCAGATACTTCTGGAACCACTTGTCTGCCATGCCCGAAGAGACTAAGGGAACATGCTTCTCTTCGCAAATTCTTTCAGTTCGGTTCATGCAGTAGCGTTGTGATGTGGTGTTTGCACAGAGTACGCGATGAAGGCAGTGCGGAACTGCAACCTGACCGCAGTTGCCGTGAAAGGAGAGGATAGTGCGTGCGTTGTCGTACAGAAAAAGGTTGCCGCGCAGCAGCTCAGCCAAGTAAGCCGCTGTACGGATTTGCATCTGCGTGTTCGTCAGTTTGCATCACTGTGATCGTATGTCTATGTATAGGCTTCAGGGTTCACTTCTCTCTCTATATATACGTATGTATGTTGGAGTGAAGTGCTGCCTATAGTTCGGAAACGGCAACACACACCGAGGAAGGAAACCATCGGGCGGACGAGGTTTGTTTCCCCGAATGTACGGAAGACGGCGGGGTGTCGCCGTCTCCTTTTATGCGCAACCAGTCACTACAGTCTTCCACGGCATATTTGGGAGTGCTGCACTGAAACGCCTGCTTACCCGTACATTCTTATCAGCGTCAGTTTCCCTTGCATACGAGGTGATTGTCGTGCTGGCTTAGATTTCCCTTCTATTTTGACCAACTGCAGACCGAGAGAGCGCGATAGATATAGAATCGCCGTTGCACGCTCGTTCTCTCACGTGAGCATCGCGCTGCATGCGCACGTGTGTTCGCATAGAAGTGAAAAACCAGGCTTCACACGCAGCCGCAGTGCTATAGTATCGCAGGGTTTCCTTGGCTTTACTATATCGTGCGAGAGGTTTTCCCTGTTCCGTTTTGTTTTTGTGCTCCATTAGGATAAACACTTGGATAGCTCCTTCGTCTCGTCTCTCTATTCACTGTCCCCTACTATCGGCAGCTGTCTCCTTGGTGTATTCCCGGACTGCCGAAGCATCGCGTTTCGCGCGCGACAGGAAGCGGGTAAGGATGAGAGCTGACTCGATTGCCGTTGTGGTCATCTTTCAGGGAGCCCGGGTGTCTTGTCTGTCTTTTGGTGTCGGAGTGCCCATCAGCTTACATTCATCCGTCAATGGACCTTTTGATGAACAGACGTCAGGCATATATGAAAGACTCGGCAGGCGTGAAAGCTTGCCTTGGCTCACTGAAACGGCATTTTTTTAGTTGTCCGCCTCTCTGGCTTATCACATCGGGGGGACTGAATAGTCAGCCCTGAGTGACCTCGGATTGTTGGGTATGTACAGCTCAACCTCTTCACATTGTCGTCGCTTCCTGTCGGTAGTGGTGATTCACTCTAGTCTAACCTCGGCCTGTTGCGCCTCTCTGTGACCAAAGAGACCGGCGCCTGAGAAACGTCTTGTTAGTGGCACAGGGTCCGCTTCGGCTTCTACGGACAGGGCTGGTGACACTCACCCTAAACGCTGGCGTGTTTACATTTCTCCCTATTGTGAAGGGGGCGTTGAGAAAAGATGCTGTATTTCTGTGTAAGGTTACATCGGTCATGATGTGTGCTTGCGAGGAAAGCACCTGCTACTGAACAGCGTGCGACAATGCATACTCCAAATCTCGCCGCTAATGCGCGGGGTGCGAAGGTTCGTTGGGAGGGTCAGCTTCTTATTGCCGATAAGTCGGGTATCAGCGGAGGAATGAAGAAACGGTTCTTTGGTGAATACAAACAGCTTCCGCGTATCGGCTGATCTGGACTGTGTAGAGTTGAGTCTGGAAACAAAGAAAAAGAGACATGACGTCGGTACCTCAGACCCAGGACTGGCGCACGCATTCAGATCCTGCGCCAAAGAGCATACACCTGCCTAGTGCGGTTTAGGGCAAGTCAGGCGTTGAACGCCTTTCCTTCTCTCTTTTTGTTCGTATTTTTCAGGAGAGTTCGCATATAAGAATGGGTACGAGATGCCAGTGTACGTCCTAGCAAAGCGCGTCGCTGACATCAACCAGATCTACACCCAATTCGCTTACATGCGATTGCACGCATGCAGTAAGTTTCCCCCTGATTGACACAGTGGTTGATATTGGCACCGCCAGGTACGGCTGTGTAGGCAGATAGGATCACGGGGCGTCTACGCCTAGGAGAAGTCGCAAGCTATTGCGTACGTTCCGTCTGTCCTACAGGTCTTATCGTTAGCCTGCTGTGTCAAGTGGCAAGCATAACTACTCCCGGTGTTTCCTATGTCGGGCGTCTGGAGAGGGAGACAATTAATTCGGTGTCACAGTACTCTCTGCTGGAGCGTATTTTCCCGACTCTTCACTGCTATCTACGTCGAGAAGCTGCGCCCACCAACTGCAGTTCAATAAGGCATGGAGTCTAGATAGATAGATCGCACATTAGGCCTGGATGATGTTGGTGGAGATGTCTGCCCGTTTGTCTCGTGTTCACCCCACATAGTCGCCGCAGACGTTGTTTCACGTCACAGATGAGCCACAGTCATCCATCATCTTCTTCATCTTCCCTGCTTGCTCAACAGCTGGAATCATGATTTCGTACGATGAGGAAGCAGGGCCCTCGATCTACAAGTTTGATCCGGCGGGATTCTTCGCGGGGTACAAGGTGAGATATCTATCCGGAGTCATTATGTTAGGTGGCACGCTGGTCCGGGAGTGAGAGAGTATTGTAGCCTCTCTTAGTTGTAAGGTTGTCAGCTGTAGGCTTTCAAGTGCAAGTGAAGCCTTTCACCAACTCTTAGAAAAGACTCTCTGTTGACGAGTGCTCCTTCAGAAAGGATCGACCAAAAAGAAGCCTCCCTACATGTGTTGACCACGAGATAGAGTCTGCATAGAGGCATGAATTTATGTCTCCAATACACTTCTATCTAGATTGTCGGTTGTATAGGTAAGCAAAGATCTTCTTGTTGTAGGCATCGACTTGCAGTTCGTTTGGCTTCTGGTGTTGATACGGTCACCTGCATTGTTAGTCTTGGTCCTTTCTTTCAAGTTTTTTGTCGGGTGTATCTCATGTCAAAGTTTCTACTTGTTGGGCGGGGCACTCCTCGAGGAATGGAGTCGGAATCTTTGTGACTTCGGATCATGCTTCTTCGTTTGCCGGAGGACACTGTGTATTAGATACCACGTTATGACGATCTCATGTGAATGAACGAGCTTGTCCTAGCGTAATATCTCACTCGCAACGTGAAGATAGTATCTTTCATACAACGTGCAACTAACTCTAGAAGCAGGCTTAGAGCGTCCGTACGCCTGTCGGCTCCCTCGTTAAGCAGGTATTATCCCTGTCCACTGTATTTTTCGGGTCATTCCCTCCCTGTTCGCATCTCCTTCTATCTCAGTGATGTCTTCTCTCCGAAGTCTCTCTCTCACCTCATCCGATCACTGTTGCACAACGTCATTTGTAACATGTGTATGACTGAAAGGCCTGAGTACCCAAGACCCTGAATATAGCTCCAGTAACTA
>NW_027153551.1:21751-56835 GCF_002600585.1 Cystoisospora suis
TTCCTAGTAGCATAGTTACTTGCTATCCGAATGAGGCTCTTCGACTCATAACACCTGAGTGGCAGAGAAACTACTGCTTCGTTCCCACATCTGTAAATGTATCTTTTTCTGCTGCGGTCTTGTGCTTGAAAAACGAACGACTTGCAGGCGTGCGCTTCTGGAACGAAGGAACAGGTACGGCAGCCGATCAGTTTGTTAGGCTTTCTTCGGACCCGATATTGGGGCATGAGATGAGATTCGATCCAGACGTGATAGGCACACCACAATTCTCCTCAAGGTTACATAGAGAGGGTATACCATTGTACGCCAGCTTCGACGTATATATCTTTGTCCGCACAACTCCAGCAAGGGCGCTGGTGCGTATGTGTCAAGTCGCTGTCTTTTTGCCGGCGGGATGCATGGAGTAAGAAGGTGATTTATTCGTCTTCTCTTGTCGTCGTGAAGAAACTGTCATTCCAGACAAGTGTGTCATGGGCACTGCACTTCTCTGTTATGTTAGTTCCAGTGTCTCTCATGTAGATGCTTGGCAATTCTGAAGAAGCCGATTGTACACCAGGGTAGCTAGCTGGTGGGCGAGGCCTCTAGCCCCAGGCACTCGGTTTATAGACGGACAATCTCACAGGGGTTCAAGTCAGTTTGCTGCTGGTTGCTAGTTAGGCTCTGGTTCCAAATTTTAAGGGAATAACGGGATTTATTCTTTATTGATCGACATGGAATGCTAGTTGGTCTCCTGTGATTTTCGCCTGACGCCGGCGATTAGGATCACTCAAAAGGCATGATGGCTGGTCGTCGCTTTCATGAGGACCTTTCGGGAGCCTTAGCGACTGTACGGACATGTAGACTTCCTCTGTTCCCCCACATGCATCTCCAGACAACTTACATACCTCGCTACTGTGTTACAAGCGTTGAAACTTTGCAGAAATACGTTGTTCGAACTGAGATAAGACTTTCTCCTCGACACAGTCCCGACCGAGACACTCGCTGATAGAATTACCTGTATATGTTTATGTGCGGATGGCACTGCAGTCTGCTCGAACGTAGGTATTCATACAGGCTCGACAGACTTTCAGCTAGCTCAGTGTCCTCGTGCCGGGGGAAGCCATCACGGCTCAAGTCTAGCAAGTTACGCCGGGCGTGCGGTATGTATGGTGCTGCTCTGTGTAGGAAGCAACGAACATTCTCGAGAAGATGATCAAAAAGCGTCCGCGTACGAATGCGAAGGAGGTGATCGAGTGCGCGATCTCTTCCATGCAGCAGGTCTTGGCTATGGACTTCAAAGCGTCTGACGTTGAAGTTGGGGTCGTGACTAAGGATAACCCTGTTTTCAGGTACACATACATACTATGTGACTCCGTGATGAAAGCGAGGATTCATGGTAACGTCTTTAGTGTGCGCAGACACTGTGTTGTGCATGCAAGTAACTGAGCGGCGATTCCCTTTGATCTAGGGCCGCGCTCCTCGTCGGCTAGTTCTTTGCGTATGATTGCTGTTTTTTGTATGCCGGGGGCAGGACAGCCCCAGCCCCTCGTTTGACTGTGTCCTGACAAATGCAGCAGAAAAAGAAGCTGAAGAAACATCTGAGAAGCAGCACACAGGACTATGGCCACCGCATAGGGGTTAGCTTCTCTGTCGGAGTATCGATGGTTTTTGAGAAATGCACTGAGTTAGTTCAAGAAGCTGGACATACAAAGTGTAGAGCACGGAGCACGACTTCTTCACGGGTGTTGCTTACGTGGCAAGCACACTGCTGTCGGCAGGTGCTCGGTTATGACCGCGTGTCTATCTGAGGCCTGAAGTGTGTATTGCAACCATCGCTCACGGTAGTGTCTTCACAGCAAATGAGACGTTAGACTTGGGGTAAGACAGACAGGCGGGTTCTCTCGACTGTCAAGGAGCTTGACGGGTGGGTTACGTGTAGATGGGGGAGTGAATCTTAGAAAGAAGGGTCGTCCGGTCCTTCGCAGCTTCCCGCGTACCTTGTTGTTTCGTGCAAGACAGAAATAGAGAGCTGCGAGAGAGTTCCGATGCTCCATCTGTGAAGGGAAGTAGGGAACGTTGGGCGCCTTGGGTACTGGGCTCACTGGGTAACCAATATTGTTAGATCAAGGTACTTCGTTCTCTCGGAGAAATCCAGGGACTGCAGGTTCTACCACAAGCAATTACTATACCATACATGCAAGCCAGCTATCACCGGGGCTGGGGCCGGCGCCTCGTAGACATGCTAGGCAACCACGACATGGTTGGTCTTCAGAAGAACTAACTTTCTTCCCACTTTTTCATCTGTGGTTTCAGGATCCTAAGTGAGCAAGAGATCGAAGATCATCTCACCTCTATCGCCGAGCGGGAGTAATTGACGACGGGATTATGATGCAAGGGTTTTTTTCTAAGGATTAAGGTCTAAAAGAGGACGGAGGGCGCCAGAGTCAGGAGTACCCCACTGCGAACGAGAAGATTGTCAAGGCGATAGGCGATGCTGTACATACCGGGGATAGTATCTTTCGATGGCTTCGATCGAATCTCTGTTCGGGAAGGGATGTTGTCTTCGCGATCAACATCATGTTTTTTGTCGGGTCAATATCACTGTGTAGAGGGAGTGATTAGCCGTGCGCCTATTGCTTCCGAACTTTCCTCTTGCCGGAGATTTTTGTGACAGTTGCAATCTGTCTAAAAGATAAGGCCGTCAATTGTTCTTCCATCGACAGAAGTATCGGTTCTCGTGTCTGGCTGCAGGAGAGCTAACGCGCCAGTGGGAAGCACAAAAAGTGCACCAGGCGACGGTCATTGTCGATCAGTTAGGAGATGAAGGGTTGATTTGGCACCGTCACCCAGACCACAGCAGGACCGTGAAGCACAAGTGTGTAGTCGGCCCGCTGATTCAGGCGCGTGGCGGTTGCTTGCAGAGAGACACAGCTTCTTGCTGACGCGCGTTACGCCTTTCGAGCCATTGGTAGAAATAGAGGTGAACTCCTTCCTAACAGCAGAAAACCTCTGTCCACTGACACCAATGCGGATGCCTGCTGATGAAGGCCTCCCTGCCATACGACAGGTCATGACGGGTGAATGAATCACCGGCGCTATCGTTCTCCGGAGGAAAACGCCCGTAGGGTGTTTCCTCCAGAGAACGATAGCAAGGTACCTATATACCTACATGTAGAAATATCACTCCTGAGACTTGCCCCAGCAAGGAGCAAGTAGAATGTGGACTTCAGTAGACAGATGTAGCGGTACTTCGACAGGTATACAGAGAAGTATCATTTTTTCTGATTCAAGCCGGTAACGGTACCTACGTTAGGGAATGAATGGTGCTTCGCGTCAGACGTGTGAAAAAATGGCGTATAGGGAGCTGCCTCTCTTTCCCCCTTCAAGTAGACGTGTAGCGAGGTATCCGAGATCGCAAAGGCCACTATAGGCCACTGTGTGCGACACTGTCAAGAACGTATGCTCTTTATCTTGTTACACTATTTTGCAACAAATCTGTGAAGCGGGCTTAACGGACTTCAGCTCCCGGAGCCTGACCTATCGGCACTGTGACACGCGTGCCACATAGGGAACAGAACTTTCCTTGTTTCGTCGGACTCAGCGCTGATGCCAGTTTTCCGGTCTGAAGCGGTACTTCGTCTGCTCAGCCTCTTTGCTCATTTCGGTTCGTCCTTGTAACCGGTTTGGCTTGTATTGCTCTTCGGTACTCTTGCAACGGCTGAACTGCTGTTTTGCTTTTTCTTCCTTCGTGTAGTGTTCTTGTGCTACCCTGACAGACGTTTTTCCTTTTTGTGTGCATCGAGAAGAGCAGAGCTCGGCATAAGAGAACGCGGATGGAAAAACATGCACGGGCAGCAGCCCAAAGAGAAGACCGAAGACACGGGACATTGCCCAGGTACGTGTCGGAGTGGCGGCAGTAGAAGGCAAGCTAGAGAAGGGTCTACCGCATTCGTGCGGACAAACACCGTTTACAGGAACGAGATCCAGTTGGTTTCGTTGTCACCTCAAAAGAGTGCCGACACCTAAGGCCGCCAGAGTAGACAACCGCTGAGAAGAACCGTGCATTGCACACTGTAAATTCACTTGTAGCCGTTCTATTTCACTTGGCACCTGCTTGCCGCGCGGCCCTTAGTTCTTTTCTTATGAGCTCCCGGGCTTGCGCGCTGGTCAAGCTCCTTATAGTAATGTCGCAGTTTGTTCATCTGCCAGACGAGTAGCGCACCGACTCCTTACTCCAGTCTCAGACTGAACACAGGTAGAAATGCCTGAGTGAATACTTGCTCATCTTCCTGTGAAGCTGATTCTGTCGGATATCGTGAGCGCAATCGCTCAAGGATCCGGAGGCCCTTTGAGCTAGCCCGACTACGAGGATACAGTCTTGAGGCGTGCGGAATACTGGGTCGGCCAAGGGCGGTTTGGGCCGAGGAGAGAATGCAAAGGCCGCAGCAACGTGCGCATACCACTTGTGCAGAAACAAAGCCGGCGCCAACCCAACCCAGGACGAACGACAGACCCGGGCGGACGCTCCCTTCACCGGGAATGGGCGAGCGCGGGAGCGCCGGTTGAATTGCGACGCGAAGAACAGCCGTCAAGAGTGTTGTTGGGGAAAGTGTGCGGCAAGAACGAACAGGGAGATGCAACGAAAGTAGGTTCAACGGCCGCTGATCAAAAGCTGACCCGGCCCGCGACTAGAGACACGCAAAGGACTCTGCCGGCCTCCATCGAGACTAACAAACCTAAGACACTCTATGTCTATCAGGGATCCTCGCCCCAAACATGGGAACACTTTCAAGGAAATCTCATTCGTCGGAAAGTAACTGCAGGATGTCTCGTGGTTTCTATGATCGCTCGAGCACGTGAAGAAAGATATCACACCGACACTCTGGCATATATACTCTGAGTCGTAGTCTAGCGGACAACCACGGGAGACCAAAACCGAGCTGAGGACTGCGAATGCAGCGTATGCACGTCCGTGACCGGAGAAGCGCGACAGTTACTGTCAGCGAAGACGAGGGGGTAAAGAGACGAAGAGCGAGCGAGAAAGCTCACCTACAGCGAGCACTGCGGAGCATGTGGAATCTACGGCATAAGAATTGAGAGAGAGCATGCCGCCGGAGCAGCCATGAGAGTGTACCAGTGAACCCTGCATCGGTGTAACTGGGAGATATCTGAGCACGGTCACTGAGAGGTTAGACCGTCATGTCAATCATATGTCGGGGTTGTTGCGAAGCCGTGTCCGCAAAAGTATCAGCTCGGAAGAACCCTGGGCAAAAGGAAGAAAGGAGGACTCTCAGGTGTAGTCTGAAGAGGGAGTGTCCCTGTTCTGCTATAGCATCTGTCATTACTATAAGGAGCTTGACCAGCGCGCAAGCCCGGGAGCTCAAAAGAAAAGATCTAAGGGCCGCGCGGCAAACAAGTGCCAAGTGAAATAGAACGGCTACAAGTGAATTCATAGTGTGCAATGCTCGGTTCTTCTCAACGGTTGTGAGGTTTGATCTCCTGGGGTAGGACTGGGCACGGTAAGAAAATGTCGTGACGGACACAAAGGTTCAATCGGGTACGAGCCCGAGCGGCTCCGGCAGTGACACTAACAGGCAACTGGATAAAGCGGGCACAGCAGTGGAATAAGGCAGAAACAAAATAAGTGGAAGAGCATATACGGTAGTATTTCACGAACGCGAGTGCAGAACAAAAGGACAACGAGAAATTGTCGCAAGAAACGAAAGTGGAAAATAAGCGAGGACAGACAAAACAACATGAAACTCAACTAACTGAGCCTTCGAGCACAAACAGAGGTGCACCCCCCACAACCCGTGAGCACGAGGAAACAGGACCACTAGCCTGAACCTGCCTTCACCGAGACGGCTGTAAAGGCTGCATGCAGCTACGCGCCGACAGACACATTACGACGGCAAGGGTGCGGCACAACCGATGCCAAGAATGGCTACGCCGCAGGTGCGTGCGCTGTCAGTAGGCTTGCCAAAGATCAAAACAGTCTCCCCAAACCGGCACTTGCCAAACCCAGTGCTACCAATGTTTGTGCGACTGTTTGGTAAACCCGCACTGAACGCTACCAAACAAAAGGTCAGCAGATGGTGTTCTTTACCACTGACTAGCTGTAGCCTCTACCCACTGGCGAACCACATCACCCAGTACGGTCGGGAGCAGCTGGAGGTCCTGCACGATGGCGTAGAAAGGAAACGGGAAGTTCTCCAAGTAGGGCGCCACTCGGATAGTCTTTCCCACCTGCATAACTTGCTTCATATCACAGATGCTCGTACTGCGCGTGGTCTTCTCCTTGCCGAAGACGCCGGGAGACCTGTCTGCTCCGGCAGAGACGTCACTGCCCGCGGATGCACCTTGAGCACGGTCTGAGACAGCAGCTGTAGCGTTATCGATGATGAGGAGTAGAGGGATGAAACCTCGTGATAAGGCAACGTGGACCCATTTCCGTGTGTGCTCCTTATTAAAACGGCCGTCGCTTAAGATAAGAATCATACTTATCGATCCGTCCGACCCTCCTCCTCCGTTGTCTGTCTCCAGTAGATCTACAGTCAACTTGAGCAGATCAGCGACAGCACAGTCGTGCCCGTGTTTCGCTTCTTCCATGAAAGTAAACGCTCGGGCAATGTGAGCGCCGTCTTCGCTACCGACTTCACTTACTAAAGGCACTACGATCTGCGGCGCTTGGCCCCCAAAAGCACAAACGCTTATCCGCCCAACCTGCGTAGAAGCAGACACAAGGCACTCTAGGTTATTGAGGAGGACGAGCTGCTGCTACTTTTTACACGGCCTTCGACGTCTCGCGGCCCACGTAGCGAGGCAACGATTGATGCACTTATAGGTACGCGCTAAGGTTCTCGCGTGTCCAAAGCACATCGACTCCCCGGAGAAGACCGCGTCGCCTTGGAAGCAGTACTTGGTATCTTGGCTCGGACACGCCCTAGCCTTTAAACTTGTCCAGTTCGCCGGTGGCATTCGACGGATCGAGGCCTAGGAAACTGCCCTTAACTGCTAAACCCCCTTATTGTCCCGCAACCACTCTCCCAACCTGGCGTTAATCAGGGGGATACTTGTGCATCGGCCACCCCGACAATCTTTTCCCGGAGAGTCACGGCCAAATGCCGGGCTCGCAAAGCAGCTAGAATACATAGCCGGCTGCGAGAGATTAGCTGCGGGAATTCCAGGAGCCACGCGACTTTGGCCCCCCGGCAGACTTCAGCACCCATGAAAAGCGTAGTAACCACACTAAGTGACAATGAAGAAATGCGAAACCGCGACAGAAGCTTCCGGGGGAGCGTACCTGGAGAAGACTGAAGGCGTTACAGAGTGTAGAGAGAGCTTCCAGGGCTTTTCGCGCGACCCGCGCCTCCATCATGCTTCTAGAATTATCACACGCCACGACAATACGATAATCGCGCTTCGTCTTTTTACGGCGCCTCATCCAGATCCTGTCTTGCTGGTAGTCACTCGCAACGAAGGCTAAAACGCGCCGCATGTGCAGCTTCTTTCCTGCAGGGAAACCAATACTGACATACTCATGTGCCGTATTGATGGGTGGTGAGAACTCTGGGTAAGATCACGACTGCATTTTCTACCGGAGCGGAGACATTTGGACAGGTCGAAAAGGACAAACGTCGACAAACGCACACTGACGCCGGTAGCCGCATACAATCAAACCGGTGCCTAGCGATGGCAAAGTTACCTGGCCGACAGCCGCTGTGCGGCGCCGATACCTTCCTTGCACCTACAGGGCTACGTTCTGCCAGCTGATTGGTCGGAAATCCGCCCTCAAGAGAATCTGCCTAGTCGCATGCACCGTGTACAATACACCGTGTACGGGACGAACTGCTGTCACCGTTTCAGCATCGCTTAATTTGACTGCCGACCACGCAGGGACGGCCGCCCCAAAGAGTGGCATGTAATGCCCCCAGTCTGCGGAACTCTCAGCATCTGAATGGCCCGGCAAGAAGAACACATGACCTTGATTTACGGAATTTGCCGAGATCAGAGGGAACAGCAAGACCAAGGGGAGCAAACGGCGTCAATACGCGGTCTGATGCAGTCATCGACAACTAACACTCGTCGGACGCCTGCTGTGCAGAGTGGGTGAACGTGTGGCCCTTGCATGGGTTTTTCGTACTGCAAGTAGTTGAGAACTGGTAGGGCAGAGGTGGGAAAATCGCAAACAGTAACCCAACGGGCAAGTGTTTGCCAGGAGCACCGAGCGTGCTGTACAGTCGTAAAGATGTTAGCGTTCTGCCCCACTTACCCGACCTATACCCGCCCTCCCAGCCGCCAGCTTTATTAGCATCCAGAGCAAGCCTCAACGTCTCACAAAGAGCTGCTGCGGCGGACGCCGTCTCCATTTTGTGCAGCTGCCAGAGTCCTGCGACAGGGAACGAAAGAAAGTCCGGTCAAGTTTCTTGCAACACACCGTAGCCAGGACCGCCCCCCTGAGCAGTGCCAGAAACGGCCACAGTTATGACTAAGTGAGTATTTCTGTACTGATGCTGTTACTAGTGACTACACTGCCACAGGGCACAAGTGTCGTCACGGTAAACAAAAGTTCTTTCGTGCCTTCCTCGAAATGTCACTATGCTGGAATGCTTCAGGGTTCTTGAAGGATGTGCACCGGCGGTGTAGACCATCACGGTCCCACTCGTACGTTCGATCAGAAAGGGCATGCTTGCGCTGCTTCCCGGAGTTTTCTGAACGGCGGGAATGTACCCGCGATCACCGATGTGCGTGTGAAGTACTTTTTGCAATGGAGACAGCTCTCGTATACACAACGACACCGATGTACACTTGGCGCCAGCAGCAGGCGGGACATTTGCATTCCCGCCTGCCGGCGTCTATCGTTCATCTGCCCGACTCCAGACACCAACCGCGCTCCTCCCCCTTCCCACACTCCTTGTGCTGCACTCCGTGAGCTGTTTATAATTGTAACCTCTTTATTTCTGAAGAGGGAAGGAGCGCATCGTGTCCTACCAAAAACACCGACGAGGAAATGGCACTAACATACGGTCTGCACGAATAGTTTCTTTTCTAGTGAGACTATCAGCGTTCCCATCCGGGCCAAATCGCAATTCCGCTACCTCGCACGTGAGCTTACGGTGTGCCTCGTCCTCCGAGAGTCTTTGGGCCGTGCCTCCACCAATCAGCGTGTCGTTGGCATGCTCTCCTCCTACGTCATCGTCTACCTCTTTGTCCGTTCCTGCGTCGGGCGGGTTGTCGGAGCCGAGTTGCTTTCCTGCCGGCTGAATCGGCTGACCCTCTCCAGCGTCCTCAGCACTCCGTCCGCTTCCATCATCACATTCAGGTTCTAAGGCTTCGAACAAAGAAGACGGCGAACAAGTTGTTTCTTCTTTTTTCTCCGCCTGTTTCTCCAACTCTCGTTGCTCGACAGCCTGGGCTACGGGCGGGGGTGATGACGATTGAGACTCAAAATCATCTGATGATAGACGGGGATCTGAAACAGCTCCACGCTTGTGGTCCAGCTCGTAGGCAAGCTGTCCTGTTAAAAAATCCCCGCAGTTGAAAGTCAGAAGCCAAGATGGGCAACGACAGCGCCGCAGGGAGCCGTCTGTTCTCGTGTTATGGAACTGGCCCAAAGTGTACTACGTTTCTCATGTCGATTCCTCAGAATAAAACAGCGACTTCGAACTTTTACAAGGCGAGACTTGCGAACTGAAAGCGTTCTCCGGTAGCAACAGGGGCTGTTCCTGGATATTATCTTGACAGAGCGTACACCCCCACGGAAATACACACGCACTGCCCTTGTACGGTGAATCGCAGAAAGGCCAACAGCTACGACAACTCCGACACGCAGAAGGACGTGGCTGAAAAGCAGACAATACTGAAACTGCGTGGCATTCCCTAGGAACATTCTCTTTCGCAACGCCGAACACCGGGCAGCAGCGATCATAAAACGAAACAAGCACGCTCCGAGCTTTTCGAAGCCCCTTTCCCATGGACACACAGATCACCCTGGGTTGTTGAGTTACGACTCGGCGAAATTATAAAGAGACAATCTAACGCTAACACGGTAAAGCCATGGCGTGCACCCGGAGCGGAAAACAACCCAGCTTTCCGGACCTAGCGCGGGGAAGCGACCACACCACGCGATTGCATACCTTTAGTCGGTAAAGGAGAGCAGTGAAGGCTACCGGTTGATTATAGCACACCGGACAAGCGCTAATGGTCAAGAGCACTAGTGTTCCACCATACGTGCACTATAGAGGCCTCTCGAAAGACCCTGATTCCCCTCTCGAGATTGGAAGGCGCGACGACGCTTACCCGAGGGCTCATGAACATTCTCCTCTGTGTCTGCATGGGCATCCTGTGCTTCGTCAGTCTCCTTGCTCTCTTGCATTTTCCTATCACATCACACACAACTCTCGCGAAATCATGGCGGATAGCACCAAATGTCGGCCCCGTGAAGAAATGTCTTGCAAAAGGTGAACTGAGGAGCGCGACTTCTAGAGGAGCTGAGTCGCGGACGTACCCACGGTCGCGCTCGGACAGTGAACAAGACCCACCTGGAAGAATCTTTCTTAACACCCTCTGTCAGGTCTCTGCTCCCAGCCAGGCCTTCCATCTGGCCGCCCCCGTCGTCCTTCTCGTAGAGGCCACCCTCTGCTGCTGCCTGCGTGGTCGGCTTTGCCAGGCCAGAATCTGACGTCTTCGGAGATTCCTCGGCTTCCTGCTCCTCTTGTTCGAGGCACAAAGAAGTCTCTCCTCCCTCAGTCGTGTCTAGCAAATTGATTCTCTTCAGCCAGTCCTGAACTTCTTTACTTCCACCCTCAAGGGGATTCTCTGGCAGGAGAGGTGGGGCAGAAGACGAAGAGGCAGAAAATTGCGAGTCGTCGTCGGAATACCCTCCGGGACGCAGCTCGGCCTGCTCCGAAGTGCCAGCAACCGAACCGGAGGCGAGAGGCGGAGCGGGCGCCGACTCCGAAGAGGGCACGGAGGCCGCGTCTGACGGCTGAAGAGCGCTGAAGCATATGAAAAGGGACATTGAGCACATGAACACGTGAAGAGAAGCAAGAACTGATTAATTCAAAGGGCACGTGTCGAACCCGGTTCCCGCATCCTGCGAACAGACTCGGATCCACGAGGAATCACACAAGATAATGACCTCTGCACAGAACCAGTCACCTTTCCAGGCAGCCTGAATTCTGAATGCAGCGCGGACCCCGACAGGGAAAGCTTGAGAGCAAGCAGAGCCTCAAGGGCGGTGTCGTCGTCAGCGCAGTATCAGAGAAACGAACTCGCACGACACCACTTCGGGTCAGGACCTCCAGTCTACACGAGCAAAACAGCTGGTCTCGCTTTCTCGTGCATAGAACTGCTCCGCCACGCCGACACCCTTTCTTCACAACCCTCGTGACATTACACGAAATTGACGGTAAATCATCACCCGCGAAGACGCCCAAGGTGATTTCCAGAACATCCCCAACAAACGCCACCCCGTCCCGTACGCTCAGCAAGGAGGAACTCCGAGGGAGGGGCCTTCCTGCTGCCGGCGGTTCTTCGCGAAAGCCTACGGCTTAGGCGTGTTACAGCGAAAACATCTCTTCGGCAACCTTGGCGACGATCAACGAGCGCGTTTAGTAACGGGCAGGGAGTAGACTCGCTCGAGATTGTGCGCTACGGCTTCTGCTCTCTGCCGCGATCACTGCCGTTCACATCAGCTATCGCAAACCGCTTCCTGCTGGTGAAGCTGTTCTGGTCAACTCTCGTCTGCAACACGCAGGTGAGTACTACCTTGTCTTACCTGTCTTCCCCGTGCACGCCGAAGAGAGGTTCACTGGGACACTCCGGCGGCTTTCGCGTTCGAGATTGACTGCTTGGCTCTTCTTCTGGTTCCGTGATGTCGTCGCCCTGGGAGGGGAGAGTCATGTCACGCGGAGCTGAGAAAATGATTGAGACAAAAGCACACGCTACAGTACGGAAAAATGACACGAGGGCCAACCATCCGTAGTCGCCGGCGTGACGCGCAGACGCAAGGCGGCAAGGTGCGATTGGCCTTCCTGCGCGTCCGCACGCGCCTAGCCACCATTCAGCTGCCGTACAAGTACCCGATTGACAGGTGGATGCATCGGACTCCGAACAAAAAGAAACCAAGGCTGTTTCAGGCCAAGCGGGCCTTCGCACAACAAACCAGATATCAGTCACCTCAGGACGGGGCTCTCCCTTGGAAGGTTGCCGTGTGGTTCCTCATCCTCAAGCTTTCCCGCCTGACTGTTTGAAAATCACACGGCCCCCACTGCACTGCGATAAGAGATCTTCAGTTAACGACAGCCCTCTTTTTTCTTTTCTCCTGACCTCTTGATCCAACCACACTTTCTGTGTCCCGCTACGGGCGTGAAAAATCGGTGTGTGGCACGGCAACCGCATTAGCAGCAACCCTGTGGTCTGCTGGTTCCGTTCTTCGTCGGAGGTCGTGCGCGGGAGACAACGGATCTGGTTCTTCTGAACCATGAATCGCTGTGACAGATCAAGGGCATGTCTGCTAACCAAAAACATGCTACCCGAGTGACGGTGGCAGACTCTAGGCCTCGCTAGCTAGAATCGAGAGGGCACACACACAGGAATAAGGCGTCGCCAGTACGCAGCAGGATCACGCGCTTGGCGGCAAGGGGTCACAGGTAGAGAACGAACGTCACAAACAGCACAAAAGCAACAGGCGGAGCGGGCCTCAGTTTGCGATATCAGAAAGCAGGAGTATCAGCCTGCACTTCTCTCCCTCTCAATGCCAGGCGTCTTCACACGCGGAATGACTCAACCTTCATTCAGGGCACCGAGGGTTGGACTCCTGTACCGAAGGCGATCCGCGCATTTCTCTCAGCGGCCTTTTGATATCCTCATAGGCAGGCATCCACCGGTCTACCACGACCCACTGTCCCAACAAATACATGTGTTGCACTGAGTGAACACTAGGCAGACAACTAGAGTTGCTAAGCTGCCCAGCTGCGAACAACGACAGCCTGCCCGGAGCAAAACACGCGGCCTGAACGCTTCCCGTCGCGTCTGTTCCGGCGGTACGCTCAGGGGACTGTCAAGGAAAAAGGGACCGAGCTCGACGCTCACAAATGTAGAGAGAAACTCCAGCCCAGCTGGGGCGACTGACGGCAGAAGGGAGCGCTAGAATCTGGTACTTGTTAGGCGCTATGTAGAAGTGAAAGAACAGCAGGAGGCTTTGCATCTGGACACCGAGACGCCCTATCTTCCCAACAAATGCCATAACTTCAGAATGCGCTACCTAGCGTAGCATCCTGCACCTCGATTTGCCGAACTCCATCGGCGGCGTGGGTGAACTGAGACTCCTTTGCTGCGGCGCACATTACAGACCTTATGCCGTTGCGAGTTCCATGCTCTCCCCGCGTACAAGCACACACAGGAACTAGCTCATAAGACACCCGGGTACTGTGTGCCGCTCCACTGAGACAGTGGGACAGCTCGATTGAGTAGGCCCCGTACACGGGAAGGCAGACATCATTAGCCTGCAGACTGCCCACCTCGGAGTGAAGACGCGCCTCCCGGTTACCAACGTACCGGCCGTGCCGGTGTGCATGACCGAAAAACTTTTCCTTCTTACCTTCGGTCGTCGCGTCCAGCTTTTGTCCTGAGCCGTCGTCCCCCTCGCCGTCGTTCCTTTTCTCCGAAGCATTCTCCTGGCCGTGGTCCTCGTCACGTTCTCCGCTCGCACCTGCAGCCTGTTCGGCCACCTCGAGTCGCTCTTCCGTTTCTGTGCCTTCATCCTTTTCGCGGTCGGTGTGCGGCACACTAGGTTCAGCTGTCGACTCCCCTTCATCATTCTGGTCTGACTCGTGTTCCTCCTCACCGTCTTCGCACGAAAAGCTCTCCTTCAGATCCCCCAAATCTCCTGCCCCTTCTTGATCCTCAGTCGCAGAGCTGTTTGATGCATTGCCGCCGCTATCTTCGCCAGTTTCTCCCTTCTCTGTGTCATCGCGCTGCTCCTCTTCCACGGTCCCGTCTTCTTCATGCGGTCCATCTTCGGCGCGTTCTCCCGTGTTGTCGCTCTGTTCTTCATCTCCACTTGGCTCTTCTCCGCTCGCGCCTGCCTTTTCGGGGAGCTTCAGCGCATACGTCTTCGGATCTGCTTCGCTCTCTTGGTCCGCCTCGTCTGGATTCGCCTAGAGAGAAAAGAAATACACACACCTCACCGCAGAAACATCGACGAAGGCGAATATCGTGCAGATCGGGAAGCGAAATGAGCCCACCAGTACCTTGGCTCGTACGCACGTTGGACGCAGGAACAACTGCAGACATAGCCAGAACGTGAAGCTGGCCCAAGCACGTGGGAAAACGGAGACCAGGGGCGTACTCACGATGCTCCCCGCGCGGCTTGTCGCGGAAAGCCACCCATGAAGAACGCGTTGGTTCATGTGATTAAGCAGAGAAGAGGCTTCTTTTCGCACAGTCAGTGTTTGGCTGATTCCAAGGTACTGGAAGCTCGGGGTCTCGAGCCCACACGGTACTCGGACGGAACAGCGCGACGAGAACCGCTCTTGGCTCGTAAACACTCACACCTGCGCGCCAGAACTTACCGCATCTTCCGCCTGTCCTTCCGATGTGTCCTCTGCGCCGGACTGGTTCTTCGCAGCATCACTTGCTTCTTGGCACGCATCAGCTCCGTGCCCCTCCTCGCCAGCCTCAAGTTCAGTGTCCCCTGCCTGTTGACCTCTTCCTCCTTCAGCGTCAATATTCTCCTTCTGCTCCTTCTTTTTGGTGGGCTGTGTCTGCTCTTGGTCTGCTTCATCGTCGTCGTCAGTTGCGTCCCAACACTTGTTTTCTAGGTGGCCGCCCTCGTTCAAGTCCACACTCCCTTCTTCCATGTCAGCTTCGTCCGCTTCTTGCTGTCTCTGCTGATTGTCAAGAGCATCTGCGCCCTCCTCCTGCTTTGCCGACGCCGCTCCTTCGAAGTCAAAAGAAACTTCCAGAGCGTTGTCCTGAAAAGGAAGAAACACATCGGCGGTCCGATACCACCCTTTGTGTGAGCAGTGCACACCTGGCGAACTTCTGCAAGAGCACGTGTGGGACGTGGCTATACAGTCGCCTAGCTGTTGGGCTAGGCCATCCTCCCATAGCCACAGTTCTTACTGCGTGGCAGATGTGACGAGAGCTTCTGGTACCAGGACAACCCTTGAAATCTGAGACACTTAAAGTACAGCTAAGGGAGAGGTTCGGCACATACCGGAAGCCTACACTTCGAGAGCGCAATATCCGAACGGAGTAACCATTTCTTTACCTTTGTCTGTTCACTTTCTTTGCGGACTTCTTTCTTCTCGTCCTCGCTGCCCTTCTTCTCTCCGTCAAATTGCCATTCGTCTTCTATTTGGTCTGTTACGTCCTTCTCGCCCTCTCCCTCCCCTAGGCCCGTGCCTTCAACCCACTCGGTCTGGCCTCCAGATTGATTTTCGCCAGCGGCTCCTGTCTCCTCTTCGGGAGCCTCGCCTCCCCAGCCCTCGTCGAACAGACGCTGCACCTGCTGGGCTGCCGTCAGGCCGATGCGGCTTGTACCCTCCAGGCAGTCGAAAGCAGTCAGGATCACACCGAAGCCTCGAAGGACACACCGCTGAAGCGTGCACGAGGTCCGCAGGTCCTGACATTCTCGTGCGCTCTGCCCTGCACAGGACAACGCCACACTCGCTCTGTTAACAGCGAAGAAGCTGTTTCTATCACTTGGTCTGCGCTCTTCAGACCGCCCGTCGACGTCATTCTCCTCTGATGTTGAATCAGACACGCAACGGAGCCTCTGTACGGGATGGCAGCTCAGACTTCTAAGCGCGAAAGTGCGGACTGCCTCGTAGAGATCCCGGAACGGAAAAGTGCTTTCCAAAGAAGGAACAGGGAAAGACGAAAGAACAGGGTGAGATTTGCTATCTTCGCTGCTAGCGTCGGACTGCCCTGTGCCTGGACGCGGATTCGCCGGGTGCAAAATAGACGCATCGGTTTGTTGAACTTCCGCTGGATTCGATCTTTCCAAAATCGTGTCGAGATCTTTCTCCAGACGACGGAGCGAGTCTATGGGGGAGTCCTCATTCAAAGTTCTCAGGCCTTCGAGGACTTCTTCCCGCCACCGCGCGAGGTCGTCTAGTGCCGTCCGGAGTCCGCAGAAAGCAACCGAGGGAAGCTCCTCGGCAAGAACTCCACGGTCTCCTCTCTCCCTGTCTTCCAGAAGCTCGCGCAACATCAGAATATGCTCCCACACGCAGTCCAACAGCCTGGCCCGCACACAAGTCCGTTGGGGATGCCCTGACATTGTTGGGTTGGCAGACTGCTGCAGACTACCGCTACGATACTCCGTCCAAACAGACTGGCTGAAGCCTCTCAGTTCCGGGTGACGGCGGATCTCATACTGCAGGAGACGCCACTCTGCAGAATGCAGAAGGAGGCTCTGGACGTGTCGCGCTATAGCTGCGCCTTTCCTGAGAATCGCGTGCACGCTCTCCAAAATCTTTCTCTCAGCCTTCCGTCCCTCCGCGCTAGCTGGCCCATCCACGGTGATATTTTGCCGACACGCACTCTCACGCGCGGCCTCAGCACCAAAAGTTGGCAGCTCGACTCCCGGATGCAGCTCCCGTTCTACGCCGGCAAAAACCTGGTCTTTTACAGTTGACGGTACCGAACCTTTTTCCGCCTTTACTCCAATCCCTTCGAGCAGGGCAGAGGCATGTGGGTTGGGAAATGCTGAAACGGCTTCCCCATAGGTTTCTGCTTCACGCAGAGAAGGCAGTACGGCACGACTCTGTTCAAACGCTTCCCGCACGCGCTCGACCGCTCTAAGTAGCCGATCGAAAGTTTGTACCGGAATGACGACTGACGTCCCTCCCGTCCAGATGACTCCAAGCAAATCCAAAGTCCTTTGGAAGTCTTCTGCCGCGCTCCAACAGCGCTTCCGCTGCTGAAGCTGCTGAAGAAGTAGTGAGGCCAAGATTCCCAAAAGCAGCGGTCGATCTTGTGCTGCGTCTCGGTGGCACGCACGAGGCTGGAGTAAAAGTGAGAAGAGCTGCAGCTGTGGGTACCAATGGCGAGAGACCGATTCCCACACAGGACACAGAAGCTCCGGAAGAACCGCACAAAGGGGCAGGAAGCCGTCCTTGCGACTCCGTGTGAATGAGCATGTCTGAGGCGGTGACGAGACACAAGAAGGATACTTGGAAACTGAAGGCGGAGCTACCAAACCATGTAATCTCTTCTCCGCATTGATGCGGTGGCCCGACTTCGTTGCTGAGACGTTGAGCACTTCAATGAAACACGCACTGGTGAGAGGATGCGGCGACAGCGACGGCAGCCCCGTCTCATCAGTGAGAGCGACAACCAACAGGGAGTTCGTGGTCGCGGACCGGAACACGGGTAACTTCAGCGTCGAAGTAAACGTTTGCTTGAAGGTCACGTACATGCGCTGCAACTGCTGCCGGCTCGCTGCTCGAAAGGCATGCCCCCGAGAGGAGCCTTCCTGACTGGAGGGAGGCACCGTACTCAAATTTTTCACGGATTCACGTGCCTCAGAAAACTCGGCGCAGAACGAAGCGAACTCGTCTGCAAGGTCGGCCATCGTTGAGCCGCAAAGGTCACTTGCCCCAAATAGTCTTCGTATAAGACCGTCCTGACTGTAAAGAGAGGGGGACGTAACGGACTCCTCGCTGCCTCCGTTCTGGGGTGCCGATGATGGAAGACGTGCTGCCTGCGATGTCGTGAACAGGGGACTCACCCGAACCACACTGTTGCTGACCACTTCAGACAAGATGTGCACTAGCCTCCAGAACGGCGGCGGCTGCTCTGGGTCGGGTGCGCAGTCGTCAGCAGTGTTCGGGTCACCACCTACAAAGAAAGGAGACCGGAGGGGTTGACGTAAAACGCAGGCGACGAGACCGGAGAGGTATGCTGACGCGCTAGGAGTGGAGAGAACCGTTGCACCCACAGCCTGACAAAGAACCTCTTCGTACCCTTTGATGACTTTGCGCAGCTCGTGGTGGGTTCGGCTTAGGGACCTGAGAAAAATACAGCAGAGATAGAGGGTCTGTGGGACGCGGGAAAAACAGCTGTGCTACGCCGCGAGGTGCCAGCTAATGTGCAAGTGCAAAAGCAGGCATAGCTACAGATCTAGAGTGGACCCATCCAATGGCAGACGTCAAGGGCGCAGTGAAGTCTTGCTGTTTAGTCTGATTTGTCCGCGGAACCGAGGACAAGGGGGGGGGGAAACCGTGAACGGCCCCACCATTCACACGGACGGTCACTGGTGTCCGAGCAAAGAAAGTCGATTGTACTTGAAGCCTTCCCTAATATAGGCCTACCACGTTTCGGCTCTAAAAATTGCAGCTGTCTTCTAGCGCAGGCAAACTTTGCTCTTCCTGAATATTGACTCATTGGCTCGAGAAAGCAATGCTCTGCCGCCGGTAAGTTAGTGGTGTGCTTGCAGTCCGCATAAGAAGCAGCCGCCCAGCTGTGTCGAGGGACACGTCAAACATATATAGCTCACTCCTTCATAGCCAGTCGATTGCTTATATTCCATCGTGTCAGCTTAGTCAACTCCTGCACCCTCTTGTCCATCTCCGTGCGTCCGCGACGCAAGTGGCCCTCGACTGTCCCGGTCCATCCTGCTCCGGTAGCAAGTCGCGCCAGATGCCGGAACAGAGTCGCAATATACCCTGTGCCTCCATATCCGTCACGGAACTCCGCTCCGGCTTCAGCCGGGATCTGAAGCTCTCCTTCCGTTTGCTGGGGCACCGGCGCCAGCGGAGCAAGATTGGCTCCATTCTTTCCCGAGCAGCTCAGGACGGTGAGGTCACCAGTGGCCTGCTCCATCCGGACTGGTGCCTCGACACGTCCTGCTGTCTGCCGAGCTCCCAGAGCTCTCGGATCCGAAGGGGACACCGGAGACGCAGCAGGTGATGTTTCTGCTCGTACCTGCGACCAGTCGTCGAGTTCCATACGTAAAGCCCCGCAAATCTCGAGCATCATGACGCGGGATTCCCACTGGCCGACAGGCGAAGAACGGAGAAACTGTAGCAAAGTTTCGACCACGTCCGATAGCGCACTTCCAACGCCTAACAGCCTCGCGGCTGTTCCGGCGGCTGTCTCGCGGCTGTCGTGAGATTCCGGTGACACACCTTTCGCCTGGGTCGAATCCCTGGCGGGACTGTTCTCGTTGACGGTGCATCCTACCAGACCCCTGTGGTTGCCTTCGCTGTCAGTCGAGACTGTCCACAGAAATGGCATCCATTGCATTGCTTGTTGCACGAATTTGTCTTCTTGGAAATCTCTTAGGTACCGCCACTCTTGAAGCTGCCGACGCCGCAGAAGTAACACCTGTCTCTGCACCCCCGCCATGGCGGCCTCCCAACTGCGCAGAAGCATTCGGGAAACATACAGGTTTGATTTGCCTTCGTGCGCCTGACCATCGTGGTCCGAGGGGGGGCTGCCTAGAGCACTCCAACAACGAGGGCTACCAGGCTGGCAATCATCTGCATTCCTCATTCGACCGCCCTCAGAACCCTCCGAGGCAGCATCGGCTGGCTTTACTGATACGACGGAAGCAGCGGCCCTGCTCACCGCCGTACCATCTTGGCCGGGCTTCGGGCCGCAATCCAACCCCCCTAACCGGCCCCCGGAGAGCTTCTGCTCTAGCAGCATGGCGACATGGTGGGGGTCAGTGGACTGACGCCAGGCCTCGGCCCTGTCCAGGAGTCCCTCGAGCGCGTTGACCGCCACCGCAGGAGGCGTGCGCAGCAGCGGAAGACGTCCAATCTTTGCAATCAAAGCCAAGAGCGACTCGAGGGCCGGATGCTCCTCGAACGCCACAAGAAAGATGCGTGCAATGGCTTGGAGCCGCTGAACTGCGGGCCACAACGCCTGTAGCAGACCCGGGTTTCCATCAGAGTAAAAGGAACAAGCAGCCTGCGACCCCCTCGTGGAACTATTAGAGGCTGCACCCCACCCAGCGTGCTTACAGATTTCTGAAAAACGCAGCTTACGCGCGCGTTCACGTTGTCGCTGGCGACGCTCAATTTGCAGTTGCTTCTCAAGTTCGGTCGACGTCAAGCTGCGGAAATCGCCGAAGCCCACACTGGTATTACTACAGTCTTCATCTTCAGTGACTTTCTGGGTATCCTCTGGAGCCTTTATACTCGCTTGTCCGGCAACACGGCACGCAGTCGTGTTCGTTCCGTCTTTTGTAGAGACTTCTCGGGAAGCTGCCGTGGACACGTCTGGTTCTGAGGAAGGACTGGAGGCCTGTTGACAGCCCTCAGCGAAGTCTTCATCAAGAAAATCGTCATGGAGAAGGTCCTTGAGTTCCTGTTCTTCCCGGTGAAGGCCCGAAGGCGAAGCCGGAAGGAGGCAGGTGCTAACATGAAGCAGGAGTGCCATCAGCGAAGGGAGAGCCTCCGCGTCAACGGCTGCTGGCACGTGAAAGGCCGAGACCGATGACACGGACGTCGAAGAAAAGTGAAAAGGAACAGGTGGGTGCCCGTCGGAGCCCCTGTTCGAATGATGCTCGATGGCCAAGCACAAAAAATTCTGAAATGGGGAAAAAGAAGAAACAGAGCAATGGTGTTGCGCCGAAGTGAGTTGCAGGTGAAGAAGGGTACAGTAAACAATGCCCCCTCAAAACGGCTCAAACGACTTGGGTCGATTTCCGGTAGCGCCGCCTGTAGCAGCGCACTCGCGCTCTTCCCGTACCAATGATAAAGAAGCCCATCTTGAGATACAGTGAAGAGCGAAAGAAAGCAAAAAAGTGTAGCTACACGAAAGAGCTGCAAATGCTTTTGCACCCGCGAGCGCGCACCTACCTTTACATTTGCGCGATTGCTATCGAGCTCTATAGGGTCGCCACTGTTTTCTCAAGCGAACACACTTCGCACTGAATGTGCATGTCCCTGGTATTTGTGAGCCAGTGTATGACACTGCATATAGATATGTCCGCAGACAGGTGTAGAGGGGTGCCACGGACAAAACAACCCAGGACGACGGGTGAGACCTACACGTAGAGACGCATGGCTGAACTTGCATTTTGTGAAAGCGCGCGCGGTTCATCTCAAGTGCCCTGGTAATCAAGAACACCGTCTCCCCGGAGAACCAGCTCTTACGCGCCCTCGAAAACGCCACATAGGCGCATAAGCGTTGTGCTCTTCTAGGAGGGCAGCGATGTCTCGGGGGGTGTCTTTTAAGACACTCAGAGTGAATTGCGAGCGCCAAGAAAAAGCCAATGCCGTTACAAGCGCTTTTCGACGCTGGCATTCCAGCACTCCAGGCTTCACCTGAAGTAACCCATTCTCTGTCACGGGGCTTCTTATCAAGGCTCCGCAAAACGCCTCAACAATACACCCGTGATATGGTTTCCTGTTACCTTGACTTCGCCTCGGCAAAGATTCAGTTTTTTGTGTAGTCAGCCCCGGTGTAGCAAAACAGCAAGCCTTTCAGGAGGCGAAGGCTCGTAGCCGAAGTTCACCCCGCTTTGCCCAGTAGGGACTGACTGAAGACTTACTGTCATGGCTGTCCTCTCCGCGACAAGTCGTTCTTCGTCGGAATCAATGGCATCCTCAACCCGAGGAGTTGCCCATTCGGAGTCAACCCAGTGCGTTAGCCTCTTTGTCTCAAGCTCAACCAACTGCCGCCAAACGCCTGCTGCAGTTTCCTCGCAGCCATGTTGGTTCGCTGCGGTCTGTTCTTGCGTTTGTTCCTCTCCCTCCGTCGTAACGCACCAACTTGTGTACTGCGTGCTGCCTACATCCGCTTCAGCTCTGGTGTCGCCGCCGTCGGCCGCGCCGTCCCGCTGCTCCGTTTCATCTGCTTCAGCGCTGCAACCCGACGGGAACAAATGTTCGACTTCCTCTTGTGCAGTTGCCTGCCTGGCTGCTTTCGCAGCAGCCCGCTTTGCTGAAATAGTCTTTCCCGTGGCAGCCGCTGTCCTATCCTCAACAAGTTCAGCCAGCTGAGCCATAAACTCTTCTGCTGTTCGTTCTTGTTCTCCATTTCCCAAGCGGATTCGCTGTGCCAGCTGCTGTTCAGCCATCTGCCGCATACCGAGAAGAAGCGAACGCCTTGACAGAGCAGAGCAGCTATCTTTATGCTGAATGCCAACGAAGTGTCGCGTACTCAGTCCGACTTCCGCCACCCAGGAAACGGAATCAGTGTCGAACTGACAAGGGTGTCGGCAGTCGGCCACGACCAACGCTTGCCCACCTTGGCAGAGCAGCGCGCACTTTTCGCGCTGCAGAAGGCAAGTGACTTGCTGAAGCAAGGGCATCTCGTTCAAGGCAGCTGGAGCACGCGAACTGTGTACTACATCGGACGGCATCGCAGTGATGGGGAATCCAAGGAGCCTCGGTGCAAGCCCGCTTCTATCGCGTGGCACCGGAGTGCCGAGTCTCTTCTGTGGACGAGATCCTTCCCACGCTGATGCTCCCGGAGGCGATGTCCGGGCCGAAGTGGATGTCGGGAGCTTCTGCTCTCCCGCTTTGGCGAGTTGCTCCTCAGCATGACGAGACTGACTGCGAGGAGGCACGGAAGCAAACTCACTCGTATGCGAACCGCACGACAGGGACACAGGACAGTCAAAGGAAGACCGCTCGAGCAGTAAAGAAAACATGGCCGCTTGTTGAATGCTGCGGACGAAGAGCATGAGGGAAAAGCCGAAGCGAGACGTCAAGGGTTGCTGGAGAGGATTTGCTGACCGAAGGGAGGCGACAAAGGAGAGGCATGTCGCACTCAACGTTGCAATCGCAGACAAATTCAGTGCCGCGCTCGGACGCAACAGCGACCCGGGGGCACAAGAGACTCGGAAAAGATCGCCGGATTGTGCCGGCTTGCAAGAGGTGGTGAAGGAGGGCACGAGGGGCCGTAGAAACGTCAGAGAAGACCCTGAAAGACTACAGGACAACGGATCAACCCGACAAGGCAAGAAGGAACTGCTGCGAAGAATTTCGCTCAGCCGCTCAATGCAAAATGTGCAGCGCTGTGCTCGGATGATACACGACGCACCCTGACTGTGGTTTTAAGAGCCGAGAGCGTTTGATACATGTGAAGGGGACGCAACCAACCCTCCTTCGGGCAGCAAACACAGCCGTCAAAGACAGATACCTTTAGAAGGTAGTAGAGCGGATGGCAGGGAGTTTATGTCGCAGTTGCCCGAGCAGGCACGGGGAAAACTATCAGTGAGCAAGTACGGCGCACGTTGTCCTAAGCATGCCAGAGCTGCCGAGTGTGCTAGTGCTTGGTCAGGACAAAGCTCAAAAAGTCAATTTGGCTTAGAATTTGATCAAAGCAGTACGGTCACTTACGCTTCGGACGAGAGAGAGCTCCTCACAAATGCCTGGATCGAGTCGCCAACGTTGTGCGACCAATCTCCGCTGTCAGGGCAAGCGCGCGCCGCCTTCTCCATCATCTCCAGCACATTCGCACCGCCAGCTATCCTGCCGAGCTCCTTGCTTGACATCGCTGACGAGGTGAGCGAAGCAGCCTGGGCACGGAAGTTTGGTTCTGCCCCCGGGGTCGTTGGCGCAGCGGCGTCGTCTGCCGCTTGTTCCTCTCCACCACACGCGTGAGAAAGGAGCCTCAGAACATCCTCCGGGACCCCAAAAAGACAAACGCCCGAGAGCGCTCTGAGCTCTCGGATCAATTGATTCAGTAAGCAGTCAAGCTGCTGCTGGTCTTGTCGTAGCAACTCTAGTGCTGCTCCGTGCGGTGTCGCCAAGCTGCCACACGTTTCCTCGTACGGACTGCCCACTTCATGTTGTTCGCGCTTCTTCGCACGCAGGCAAGAAGCTGGGGAACCGAGCAAGCTGTCACGTTGTATTCCTGTAACCGCACGACCACAGTCTGTCCTCCCTGAGACAAGCAGTCCGATAAGCTGCCAAGCATCCAACGCACACTCATTCCGAGCCATATCAAGCGCGACTTCCTCGGAAAGGTGACAGCGGGAATCTCGATGCTTTGAAGTCGATGCGCACGACGCCGCAACGGCGTGCACACCCCAGAGGCCAAGCAGCACGCCAAACACCGCACGCCAATATCCGCCGAGAGCGCCAGACAGCTGTATTCCGTCAGCGTCGTCCAGGTCTCTCGAAACCAAATGCGCGAGGAAGGAGGCACACGCTGCCGCATACTGTCCGGTGCGAACCCATAACTGAGACTCTCCCTCAAGAGTATCAGCTGTCGTTGCGTCGGCCGGAGAGACCGATTTACCATTTCCGTTCTGTTCAGCTTCTTGGTTTGAACTTATCATCTCCCTCGTTGAGGGAAACCAAGTGTCTGCCAATGACAAGAGGCCAGCGGCAAGTTCTTCCCTGGCTGGGAGACCACCCCACATCTCATCGTGCTTGGTTGCTGCGGACCCCCGAGTGAGCCCCCAGACGAAAAAGCACGTCAGCTGGTCAAATAGTGAAGCAATGAATGGCTCGGCGTCCTTGGCTGCAAAATGTGTAGACTTCGCGTCTGACCCGTGCACTAGCCGGTGCTCGCTTTTCTTACATCTGCTCGGACACGCAAGCGACGAGAAGTACGCCAGCAACGAAAGCCAAGCAGCTTTTTCCTGCTCCACCGCTTCGGCTCGGTGAAGTCGAGAACCCGTGGCGTCCGGATTGCACCCGGGACGAGCTGATTTTCTACCGGGGGTGACCGTGGTTTCAATACTCTCGAGGCGGCCCTCGGCAAGGTGTTGGTCTTTGGACTGGTTTGCGTACTTCCTCAAAGGAGTGCGGTCACGCAGCGCGACGCAACAGCCGACAGCCGGCGGCGTCCAGTGAAGCAGTCGCCGCAGCCTCAACGCAGCCGTCGTAAAGGCGGGAGCAGTGGCTATAGTAGCGTGCTCATATATCTGGGCGCATATTTCGAGCACGTGACACGTGCGGAACGATGTCTCCAGTCCGGCCCCTCCAGCCAGGGCTGCTGTACATTCAGAAAGGCCAAGTGTAGTTTCTGACGTAGGAGGAGACACAGGAAACTCGATGAGTGTTTCGGCCTCGAGGCGCGACGAGGTTGGCAGCACCTCGCAGGGTGCGGCTACTCGGGAATGATGCGAAACCTGTTTCTCCACCTTCCCTGGACTGCGAATGCCTCCCGCCAGCTCAGCGACAGTTCTGAGACTACACACGCCCACGCAGCCTATCCGCAAGAGGTCTGCGCTCTCCCATTCTATACCGCTTGTCCTTTCTTGTCCGGCAACAGGACCACTAGACGGGCGTTGATGCGTTTGCCGATATTCGGAACCCATGTTCGGAGTTGGGCAAGACCGTGCGGCGTCAAGGAGCCCGCAGAAAACAGAGAAGAGTATGTCGATGCAAACCTGACTCTCTTCGGTTCCGGTGTCACTGCTGTCTTCTTCACTAATCCCTTCCGTATCGACCGGGGAACTAGTTTGCGGGACTCGCAGACGTCTTGTCTGTCTCAAGTCAGCGGCATCGTCATGCTGCTTCTTCCAGCAAAATGCCAGAAGTGCAGCAGTGCCTTCGGCAAGGGAAGGCGGGACCGGCAGCGAGGCGCCGACAGATTCGTACGCGCTATCACTCCTTCCAGTCACAGTCACCCCTTTAACTCGACTACCGTCAGGACAGCAATTCACCTGGGTGATCGCCTCCGACGCCACGGCATTACGTGGATCGATAAAGAACGGCATGATAAAGTGGAAATGCGCCAACAGTTGGCGACCAAGGCCACCTGGCGAATCCACAGACCGATCCGGAGGCGGCCGCAAACTGTTACTTCCCGACTCATGCGCTGCCCCGTTCTCGGATCGAAGTCCACATCGCAGGGCCACACTAGTTCCGTACAACGCAGCGCTGGTCCTCCACAGTAGCCAGAGGTGCTGAAGCGCCGCCAGCCGCGCTTGAAGCAGGCTGACGTGATCGACTATATAGGCGTTCGGGTCACCGTGGCTCGGTACGTGTGTCTCGTCCGCTGGACACAGCACAAATTGGCGACCCGGGGAAGCCTTTGAGCACGACAAGGCTGCAGGACTCTCACCGGTGGCGCGGGAGCTAGGCTCGTGCGGTCCACTCCGGAAAAAAAGTTGCAGCAACTGGCGCTCGAGGTTGCGGGCGCGGGCGAGCTTGCCTTCTTCGTAACTCGTTCCTACTGTCCGCAGAAGAGCGGCGAAGACGGCCGAGTGACTGAGGTACACCCGTGGAGGCGAAGGAATAACAGTGCGACGGGAGTCCCACTCTTTAAAGCAATCCCTCTCAGCTACGCTGTGCCGCTCGGAATCTCTGCCGCCGGCGCCAGAGAAAGAGGGAGTGCAGTCTGCCTTCTTGAGCTGTAACTGAAAGAAACTGCGAAGTGAGTCAAGCGCCGGAGCAGAATGCGGAAAGGAGCGGGTTGCCGTGTTGAAGTCTGATCCAAGTAGATGTCTCTGCGACCCTGACTCCCCGAGCCCGACCGAACAACAACCGAAAGGCAAAACCATGACTGACTGGTGCAATCCAGATAAAAGCCATGAGGTTAGAGAATAAAACCGCGGCGCCGGGCAGAATGAAAGAAAAGTCGCCGATGATAAACTCGTGGGGTTCCCTTGGAGCAAACCAGAGGCCTCTCCGCTATGTCGCCGTCGGAAAACAGCATGCCTTCGTTGTTCGCCGTGCCTTGCCACGATGATAGCCTGCGTGCTTCGCTTCTCCTCACAATCCCGCGAAGCGGCGCCACGACCCGAGCTACAATCACTTCGCACGGGAAGCCCCCCAGCTATTTCCAGGTATCCACACGCTGTCGGCACAACTTGGAGCGTGCGCGCGACCGTGCCTCCCTCGGGAACGGAAGGGAAGCTCGCGAGAAGCTGCTGGAGCGGAGAACTTAACATCTTAAGAAGGGTAACCACTGAAGACTTCACGCGAGTCCAAACTCTTTTGACTTCTGCAGAGAGCTGTTCTTCTTTTGTCCTCTTTCTGTCTCGGCGCCTGCTTAAATCCGGTGAACAGTACCGCTCTGAGGTTGTGGAGGCTCTGTCGGAAAGAAAGACTGGACACTCGCTCGTATTTCGAGTTGAACGCGCGTCACACTCGTTATGACATCTTGACGGCCTGTACGTCTTTAGCGCGGTGTACCCGTTGAGGCACGACAGTGAGGAGACACTCCTGGTTGCGTGTGGCTCCGTGACGCGAGCTACCAGGTGGAAAAAACAGGTGTAGCACTTCGCCAACGCGATTGTACTGGCCCAAATGTCTCGACCAGCGTCCGGCTTCCCGGAGAAACAGGCGTCCCCCTGGACTGCAAGGAGACCCTCGGAAGGCGTTGCCAGCTTCTGAAGTAGAGATGCATACACAGCCATTAACACTCGGTACAAGGAGACCAGGAAACTTGGCGTAAGAAGACATAGCAGTGGATCCGCGACTCCAACCATAGCATCAAAAGCCCACCCCATCGGCCCTGCACGAGCTCCGTTAGCTGCTTTGACGCTATGCAAATGTGAAACTAACAAGAGGCAAAATGTCGCGCGCGGTTCGGCGTCCGCAGCGGTCCCTTCAGCATGACTGCGCGCCTCTGAAAAACTCGCATGTCCTCGAGTCGTCTCTTCCGGACAGTCCTGGACTTGCGAAGGCAGAGTGCCTCCGGCTGTCTGCCCCTCGCCTGAGCTTCGACTGTTGGTGGACTGTTGCGTCAGAGCCGAAACCCACCCCAGCCACGAGTACACTGCGTACCAGCTCTTCAACTCTACCAGTTTTCGAGTCATTAGAAGATGCTCAGGTAAAAGGAGGGCCCTTAGAGCGTTCTCCGTTAAGTGAAGCAGACTTCGAAGCAGATATCGCTTCCCGGACACATGCACACCGTAGAGCTCATCTGCTCGCGAACTCCGAAAATCTGCTGGACTGTCCCTCATCGCCAGCACCTTGTAGCTTTGTAGGACAGGTGGCATCCCCTCTTGTGGCCGGTGTGCGGGAACTACACCTGTATCCCTTGTGCACTCCTGAAGTGCCCTAAGCGCAGCGAAGGCCAAGCCCCAGATGCCCGCGGTATCAAGCAACGCTCGCGCTGCCGCGTGGCAATAGTATCCTGCTATGTCAGTGGGAAGTTCCACTTCACGCCGAAACTTTGGCGTTACCCCGGCAGGGGCTCCCACCCCTTTCTGACTTCTTTCCGGGCCTTCAGTATGCCCGCCCTTCGTTGCAATATTCGCTGCGGCAGGAGCACGGGAGAGGAAAGCGGAGAGACCCCCGCTGAGCATGCAGCGCGGAGACGCAGACAAGCTGCAGACCCCGTCGACCTGTCGAGCCGCGGCGACGGCCTGCAGAAAATTCGCACGGCTGCAAATTTCCTCAGCGGATGCCGCGTGCATGATGAAAAGTTGAATACTCATAGCCAAGCGCGAAACTACTGTAGCTTGATCCATCTCTGTGAGCAGAAAGGCAGATGCAACCAACGCTCCTTCGACTCTCATCTGGGAGCAGGGGCCTTCCAGAGAATAGCCTAAGGCTCTCAGTGAACTGCGACTAATGCAGAGAAAGTACAAGGCCTTTCGCAGATGTGCAGTCTGTTCATCAGGTTTACTCTTCTTTGCCGCGCGCCCGTCCAGACACAAACTGCAGGCCGATACAAGCCCTACTGTTTGCTTGGAGGGAGCTGCCTGGGAAGCCCACTTGCCCTGCTGTTGCGCTCTGGTCTCCCGGAAGTCTGGGACCCTAGCACGCACGCGGGTCACTCCTGTCCGAGAGGGTACGGGCGCATTCGCAGCTGCTGCAACCTGAGACACGACAGCGGCTTTCAGTAGAAGCAGACAAACCAGGCGCGTGACGCACGAGCTGTCCAAAGAGAAACTGTATCTCCACAACAATCCCGCAAACAGCTCGGAGAAACAAATCGTGTTCAAGACGCCAGCGCCAGTCCCTGGAGCTCCCCCGACCCAGCTCTCCTCGTATCCGTCGTCACCGGGAGAGAGATCGGCCCTATGCCTATCAACAAGCGCGGCCGTAGAAGCAATACGACAGCATGAGATATACGTCCGGCACCAACCGACCAAGCACGCCCACATCAGCTTTGCCGCTGCCCCTTTACGTCCCGCCGCGCGTCCCGTCACCTCGACGACGCCACGAAGTCCTCGTCGGATAGTATCCTGTGTATACGATTTTTTCAACCGCTCTAATGGAATCCGCACTCTCTGACACCAGGCGATGTCTGTATGGGACAGTGCAGGCGAATCAGTGTGCAGCGCCGTTTGTCTTGGCATCCCGTCTTCTGCTTCGAGCAGTATCGCAGTCTCGCTCGCATTGCCGTCGCCATTCGGCTCAGCACTGTCCGCCCCCCGAGAGAGGAGTATTCGCTCCGCGACTCGTATGAAGGACCGGACCAAGTCTCTGTCGGCCATCCGAACGAGCACGCCATGAAGGTATGCGTGTACCATCCCTAGAAACGCAGCCAGCTCAAAGGCATTCCCATTTTCCGCCTGCAGAGCCCCTGACGCCATGTAAACCGAATCCACGTAAAAAGGCAGTGTCAGCTCTCTGGATTCGCGCGAGCTTGTCGCGACAAAAAAGATTCCAAGCAGCCGGAGTGTAGCTGTGATCACGTCCTGCCTACAGACTAGATCCCCCGCCAGCCAGCTGGCCTGCTTTAACTTCCCCTGAGGGTCTGTCAAAACCCTGATCCAGCGGCTTACGGACTCAGAGAGGTATCCACACCACCTGTGCTGTAGCTGCTCCGGAGTAAGAGGATTCGTCGAGTCATTAGCTTTGAGACACTCCCTGTGGCAGTCGAAGGTAGTTAGGCCATCAGTAAAGTGAGCAGAAAGACTGTTGGCCCAGTCAGGGAGCATGTTCGCCAGAGCAGCGCGTGACGATGGGCTGGCAGAAGCAGGTGGCCCTCTACAGAGGCCTTCAATGGGAAATACTCGCTCAGGATCCCCGGCTGGCGTAACAGACCCACAGCCCGTGTAAGCGCTGCCTTGCGACGCTGGAAAAATGAAAACCTCTAGACACCGGTTTCTCAGCGCATTAGACAAAGTGCTGGCTCTCTCTGTTTCTGCCGTCAGAAATATCCTAAACCCCGGATGCGGGCGCAGGCGGCGGGGCTGTCCCGCCTCCGTAAGCATGAGCTCGCCGTTCTCTTCTAGAACTGAATTCAACCGATCCAGGACTGCGGGAGGGCACAAATGGACACGCCGTAATAGCACCCAGTTCCCCTCCTGCATCGCCGTCACGAGCGGACTATCTTGCCAGCCAAATTGCTGTGACTTTTCCTTAGGTGTGTTCGTCAGACATCCGGTGCCATCCGCGGTGAACCCCTGCTCCAGCTGCCGTTTCAGGGTCCTTGCTTTTCGCTTAATGTCTAGAAACAAACCACCGTTAAACCCGCCACAGGCATCAGTCAGACTGACGGCTTTCTGCTGCCCTCCGGCAGCTGGCCCTTCCAATGTTTGTGCGTCCGTCACCTCGATGATGGCACGCAAAAGTCTTCGACTTGCTTCTGCTAAACCTACTTGGTACCCGAGTTTTTGATCTGCTCCGCCGCTCTTTGGAGCACAAAGCGAATCCCAGCTGAATCGCAGCCTGCCACTGACCAACTCACAGGCTACGCGAGCTCTCCAGCCTGCCACTCCTGCAATCGGAACAAGGGGCGTATCGCCTGATTTTGACCTCATGGCGCCTGGTGTTGTGAAAACCTGCAACAACCTCAACGCGAGCTTGTCTGCTGCTGTGGCCAGGCGGAAGAGACTCGTAGTCTCGTCTACGTGCTGGAAAGCACCGAAGAGATCAGAAGAATCCATATTCGGAGCCACGCACAGCTCGGACAATTGGACTCGTAGCGCGCTGGCCAGCCAGCGAACGACACCGCTTTTTCCTGCACGTACAAAGGCGACAGTGAAACGGGAACTCAAGCACACTGGCAACGTCCGGGCTTACCAGTGTGGCACCCCTTACACCGGGACACACCCGCAGCACTGAGATGGCATCCAAATATCCGACCTCTCGATCGAGCCGACATCCGTGGCGGGCTCACTGCGGCCGGGCACCCCATTCATCCTTGGTCAAAGCGCCGCCTCTCTCAGAAGAGGTGGTAGAAGGCGCTTGCTAAGCACTGCGTGCGACAATCTGCAGGGCCGGCCCGCGTCTCCACTGAGTCTAGACTACGGCGAAAGGTCTGGGCGCGGCCTCGTGCCCACTGGAGACACCCCGTCGCCTGAAGCGTTGGCTTTCCGGTAGCCGACGTCCCGCTGTTACTTTTCCTCTGCCCGTGTAGCTATGGAGGATACACCTCCGTAACGCGACTGTCGCGTTTCCCTAGAATCAGTTCACTCTCTAGAGATTGACCCAGGGCCACTCCTCATTACCGAGAGTTACTCCATGTACGCATGCTGCTAACAAATCTTAGCTGAAACTGTGTCCGTGCACGTGTCCGCAGTAGACGGCCTCAGGGTGTGAGAAAGCAAGCCCAGGGAGAGGAGCATCCACTCTACATGGGGCGCCCAGCTGAGAAGATTGAACAAGGCAGTCTAATGAAGTCCGGGGCAACCGACTCAGCTACGACCCGGCAAGAGAAACAGTGGGAGTGACTGCCGGCTGAGATGCCGTCTCCACCATCTAAACCTGTCTGGGCTTCCGTGCATACGACACTTCTGCTCACCGCTGCCCGAGTCTCCCACAAGCAAGACTGGCCAGCTAGCCTTTACAGCGCACGCTATGGTGGCGATTGCTGGCCTCTGGGTGTTCAGCAGCATAGGCCCCCACTGACGATTCTCCCTGAGCAGTTCACTGCCACTCCGGGTGTCTCTTGCGTAAGCTTCAGTTCCCGCAGTGCATCCAGGCGGCTCGGTTGTCGAAATAGGAAGTGAGATGTCGCCAATCAGCAGGTTCCGCGCCTTCTCGTCGAACCGAATGAAGACGTCCGTACCGCCGCTCATCTCTGGAAGAAGGTCCTCTACTTCAAGCGAAGTTTTAGTGGAGTGACTCTCGGCAAGCCTAGCATTCAGTAAAACGTCACCGGATCCCGCCCCATGCGTAGACTCAAGGTAGAGCGTTTTCCACAAATTTTCCGCACCGTCGGGACCCGGATTGTCGTCACAAGCAAGCACTTCTGGTGACCCTCTAGGGCCACTTTCTGTGAGATGTAGGAGATTTTTGCGTTGCAGAATAACGTGGCGTTCCCGCGTTCTGCGGATGCACTTCCGTATACACGCGCTAGCAGCACGAAGATCCTTCTCATTACGGAGACGCGAAAGAAGAGTGAGCGCAATGGCGCGACGGTAGTCCGGCGAGGGCAGCTGCAGGCAACCACACCAGTGCCGGGGACACACAAGGAAAGAATCCTGATTCCGATAAACAAAGGGACCAAGTCGCCGAGTTCACAACGACGATCGGCAATGTTCATTCACGGAGGACATCCTTGTCACTGTCCCCAAGCACCAAAACCAAGGCGGCTTGCTGCACCGTACTTCCGGTAGCCTCTACCAGACCACTCGGTGCCACGTCTGAGTAAAGAGAGGACGATGCCGCGCTGAACGCATGGTACTGCCGGTAGGGTGCATAGCCCGCGGTTTGCTTTCGTTCTTCTGAGACCTGCCAGCAATCTTGTCATCGCCGCGGTACGCAGCCGCCAAGCAAGAATGTGAGTGATGAGCTAGTAAGTGGTCCGGTCCGCCGCGCTGCAGCAGCGCTGCACTTACCCCTGCAGAAACCAAACGCACGATCTTCACAACGTCGCGTACATTCCACTCCCACTCCTCTCTTCCTTGAAACCCACAGGCCCAAGCCACACGTCGGACCGCGGCAACGGCGCGGACAACACAGGTGCAAATATTCTCGAGAGCCGTGCCTTGGAGTGCATCCTGCAGAAGAGTTGTGGGCCCGGCAGGACAAGCTGTCGAGTCGTCAAAAGAGCCAGCAGGCTTTGCAGAAGGTCGCTTGCTGACGACCGGAGTGACGGTGGCAGAGAAGCAAGTCGGGATGGGCGCTTGCGCTTGACATAGCTTATCTGTCTCTCCTGCAGCGCTCTCCGTGGTCCATTGCCTGTGGCAGTCAGCTGAAGCTTCCGCCTGTCTTCGCTTGACTGCTTGATCTTGTTTGACGATGTTGAGAGCAATTGAGATCAGGTCGCTTTGACCCAGCTCGGAGACGCTGACTTTGAAAAATCTGTTCAAAAATGACTGTGGCAAACCCTTGCGCCCGCTAACACCCCGCGGACGCCCCACACGAGGTCCCTGATCCTCGTCATCGCTGTTGTCGCTGTCGGTGCCCGGGTCACCGTTCTTCTCCAGACCCTCTTGAGGAAGCTGAACTTTACGTCTCTTAGTTGTGTGCGCGGCCGAAGACGCCGGTGGATTCTGCGTGGCAAAAAGGCAGAACGAGTTCGGCGCCTTGAGAGGCTGCGCCGAGTTCGGGAGAAAAAGACATCGCCGGTGATCCAATAAAGAGTTTAGACCTTCCAGGGTTGGCTGGCTTGCCAGATTGATTTCGTCCAACAGAATCCAGTCACCGTTGCGAACGGCACGCGTCAAGGCCCCGTCTACCCACCTGCAAACAGAACCACAAGCACGGTGGCCCGGTAAGCTACCCGTAGCAGACGCATTATGCAGTGGAGGAGAGCAAGCAACAGCTGCAGTCTGCGACGGAAACCGGGGGAGAAAAACTGCACGACCAACGCTAGCCGGCTGAACAGAAGACGCGGAACCAATCCGCCGACCGCGCTTTGAGCGAGGCGACAACGCAGCAAGCTCTCTCTCTAATGAGAACTGCCAGCAGGCGGCGTGTAGGCCACTGCGTGAACAGCAGGTGAATCCTCTGAAGCAGGTGGGTGGCCCCGAGGAACTCACCGAAATCGTGAGAGCGATTCCGCGCCTGACGCAGGTCTAGTTTGCACCGTTCGGGAAGTTCCTTCCGCTCCATCACTCTCTACGCCAAGCTCTCCTGTCTCCCTTTCACCCTCTGCTTTGTCGTGCAGATCGCCCGCCTTGCAAGCCTTGTTCTCATTGGTCTTCAGTGCGCCATCCACGGGAACGAACATACCAATCAGATCGCTTAACTCAGAGTCCTCGCTCATATTTACGCGCACCAAACGCCGGCCCGAAAACGCTGCCAGCATTGTCAGCGCAAACGTCTTCCCAGCCCCGGGGGGTCCCTCGAGTAAAATCGCATGTCTGCCGCTCCCGATATACCGCGGAGCTCCTGTAGAGCTTCTGGACAGACGAGGCTTTCCCTCTTCAGATATAATCTTCCGTTCACGCCTGCCTCCGACCCCATCATCTAACTGTTTCGTTTTGACGCCTTGGTCACGGGAGCGAAACTGCGCGTCTTGCTCTCCCTCATCGATTGTTTTCGAGTCACCGCCGCCGCTCTCTTGGCCCTCACCAAGAACCTGATGTTGTTCTGCGACGGCGTCGTTACGGCCTTGAACCTGTAAGAGACACCTCAGAAGCCGACCGAAGGTGACAATAGTTGCAGGAGACCTGACGACACAACCCGCCCGTAGTGCTACTCCCGCCGCAGACAGCTCGATGGTAGACTCAGCGGAGCCCCCGTCGCGTGAATGCTCGTTCGTCCCGTCCCCGAGCATGCTACTCCGCCCTCCGCCCCGCCCCGGGGACTTCGCTACGAGCTTGAAAGGCCCAATGGAGAAATCCGGCGGTCTCACGGGTACGTCGCTTCCGGCAAACTCTGTTGCCATGCGGCGCAGTGCCTTTCTCGCCCAGTTACAGCCGTCACCGTCAAACGCCTCTCTCAGGTCCCGCCAAGACAGCGACAGTCTCCCTTCTTGCGCTGCGGCAACAATCGCGGCGGGGAGCTGCGGCTGCCATATACCTTCAGAATGGAGGCCACGCATTGCTCCCTTGAACTGACCCCTGCCTGCGCAGCCGTCTCCGCTAGGTCCAAAACTACGGTGATTTCCAGACTCCGACGCCGTAAGACCCGAGCGGCTTCCAGCTGGAATGTCAGTCAGTCCTAACGCGTGCTTCAGATTTAGTGCCTCGGTCAGTAACACCAAGAGAATCGCCTGCCGAGCAAGATCATGGTCAGATTCTCGTTCAAAAGCTCGTGGCCCTCCGTGCAACCGGGCGGCGACGCTCGAGCCCTGGCCACCGGCACGAGGACGGCAGTGAGACAAGCCGCAGCCGGAAGAATCGTCACTATCACCAGCTGGAATCTCAGGTGTTTCCCGGC
>NW_027153551.1:57024-86162 GCF_002600585.1 Cystoisospora suis
AGAAGACTGCAACCCTGCAGGCCCGTCAATCAGTTTTCCTGCTGATTCGCATAAACAGGACTGCAGCAGTTTCCTTTGCTGTGACACGAAGGCATGGAGAAAGCCGACCCAACTGAGAATATCCCGGACCGACAGACCCCGCTGCGCATGCCGATTAAACCACGACAAAGCTCTAAGGACTGCAGACGACACAAGACCGAGCAGCTCCTCCTCTTTGAGACGTTCGGCCGCGTTCGCGAGAACGACTTCCTTTGGGGTGCCTGGTGTGTCTGACGTCGGTCCGTCCATGACGACGTCCGCTTCACCTCGGCTGTCTCCCAACGAGCTTTCCCGGCTTCGCGCTATGCAATTCTGGTTGTCCGGCTCAGTCTCCCGCGCCGGTTGGATAGCATGTCTGAGCTCCAGAAGGGCGCTTACGACCGCTGCGCACTGTGTGGAGGAAAGACGGCGGTTAACAAGAGATACCGCATCGGGCGAATCGAAGTCAAATGAAGGAACAAAGATCTCCGTAAGGCGATTTCGTAGAGCAGGAGAGAGCTCCCGCTTACCAAAATCCCCGCCAGGATTCATCGTTGCAAAAAAGCGGAATGCCGGGTCGCCCTTGACAACCTCAACCTCCCCGCCCTTTTCACTCAGGACAATTTCTCGGCTGTCTTCTAGTGCGCAGTTGAGGCGCTCGAGTACTGCATCCTGAGCAAGGGAAATTTCGTCCAAAAGAAACATGCGACCCTGCTTCATTGCCCTTACAAGAGGCCCATCTTCCCATTCGAAAAGCTGCTGCGTTCGACGAACCGCATCAACCCACTCCGCACACTTTTGGGCTACAAGCCTTGCGTAGCTGTGACAGGCCCCCACATCAGCCAGCCGCGAACCGCTTTCTCCCTTCTCGGGCATATCGACTTCCTCGGCTTGCGCACTGCTGTTGTTAACATCGGCCTGAAAGGATACGAATTCATAATCACGGGCACTTCCGTCCTCTCGCACTGCAAGCCGCGACTCAGGCGCGGAACGGAGGGAAGCCAGATCTGAAGAGTCGCGAATGCCGCTACGCTCATATAGTTCCTTCTTTTCTCGGACTCGTGCATCCGGACTGTGGCCCCAACCACCCGGGACGCCACCAGCCTGATGATTCGAGTCTTCAACAACAGCCCCTGCCGATCGCGAGGCCGCGCTTGAAGCGAACGTGTCTTTTCTGCGAGACTTCGTCAATCGGGCTGCTTTATCCGAACTGATCGGATCCGGCGGCGAAAACGAGTGAGTGCCAGAGGCCTCGACTTTGCTGCTTTGTGAGCTCTCGGCGAAGCGTGTCCCATCCGCCATATGCACGTGGTGTTGATTAACTGTCGTTTCATCATCGGAATGCTCGCCTCGTGTCGACCACCGTCCGACCTCAGGGCTCTGACGTGATAACGATTTCAAAGACTTCCGGAGAGAGCACTTGATGGCACGGCACACCACTTCAGCGCACTCCACGTGGTCCCCGCCCGCTGCAGTCACAGCAGCGGCGGTTGCTTTGCGTGATCCAGTGAGAAACTTGAGCGGGCCGACAGCGTGGGTAGCAACAGCCTTTCTGAACCAGCCTGGCAAGGTCTGTGGCTCTGAATCTCTCGAGATCTGTCCATCGCTGCTGAAAGTAAGAAGTCTGGTGAGCTCCATCCGGAACCGATATTCGTCCTGTTGCGCAAGCTGAAGTTTGTCTCGGCCGAGCGGTTTCATTGCTCCTACCAAATCAGCCGCCTCCATCTGTAAGTAGCAGTTGAACATGCTCATGAGTCCAGTAGCACTGCGCGATACGGCGTCGCAAGCTGAGGACTGCCCGGTCATCCTCCTGGAATTCGCTGAGTCCCTGGTCGAGTTTGCTGGCTGGGCGGGGACGCCTTCAGGACAACCCGAAACCTCCTTCCTGTTACGCAGCGATGACGCAGTTGCAGAAGAGGAGCCCTGCGGCGTCGAGGCTTCCTGTATGCCAGGCAACTGAGTGGTAGATGCGGAAACGGCGAGTCGATCCTCCTCAACCCACGCTATAAGTTCGCATGTGGCTGTTTTCCCGCCGCCTGTTTCTCCCACAAGCAAGGCAGGCTCGTTGAAATCAACGCACCGGAGGAGGAGAGCGACGAGCCTACTCGAATCTTCGGTGAAGACAAAGGGCAGGCACGCAGGCAAGGCGCTGCGATTTTGTAAACAAGCGACGCGCATCTTCTCTTCCAGGCGGTTCCGGAACCGGACGACATACGGATCGTTGGCGTAGTTTACCGAGAGGTGCTTGGGATGTCGACTTGACGACTTAAGGCAGTGTCTTTCGATTGCCTGCCTGACCACTTCCCGTTCGTCGCTGTTCCGCAGGCGCTCCCCGATCAGGATCCATCCCTCCAGTGCGACCTCTTCCAGGGATGAGGGGGCAGGCGCCCCCGCGGCTCCAGCTTGGGAATGTTTTCCTGCAAATGCACAGGAGAGTTCCGGGGACGCGCATGCATCTAAACCGTGTCTGGAACATTTACCAGGCTCTTCTTGGGCAAGCTCCGCCGAAGACGAGAACTGGTAAAAACGCCTACCTTGGTTTGTCGTTGGTTCCGACCGCGACCCGCTTATGCGCCTTCCCCAGCGCAGAAGGTCACGAATTGTCATAAAACTGTGGACGCCAGAGAACACCTGCAGCAATCGCGAGCAAAGTGAACACAAAGCGCGATCTGAGTACAAGTGCAGAAGACGTCCGGAAGAGTACGAAACGCCAACCGAACGGCTGGTACTCCTTGGAGACAACAGCATGTTTTGCCCCCCAGGAAAATTTAGACTGCGCAGCGACTCCACCTGAGAAGACTGAGTTCAAAGAAACTGGGCTATAATGTTATGCCTCCAAGTATACCAGATTGTCCTTCGCAACAGCTACGCAATAATGCACACAACTACCTGCTTGTTGCCGCGCGAGGATGGCAGGAGAGAATTGCCACTCCGCTCGCAGGAACCTGACAATGTACGCAACGACCGCGCACAGGTCGATGAGTATGGCAGCTCGCAGGGCCTGACAATGTCCGCAACGACCCCGCACAGGTCGATGAGTATGGCCTCTGAATAGCCAAGATGTCCGGAGAGACCTGTTACAGAAACCACTGTTGTTAGTTGGCGCGCACTGAAATCCACGAGGAGCACGCCGGGTCAACGGTATCGAAGGTCCACGCCGGAATAAGGATCGTCAGGAGGCACCTCTTACCGAACTGCGAGAGCGTTTTGTTGACAGATCCGTGTAAGTGTCTAGCATCGCCTGCGCCCGTGAAATAGGTAAGCCGCATCGGTGCTGCAGCATGGTTAGAAGGTCAGAGGGGGAAAACTCATTGAAAAAGAGTTCCACAAAACGATTACGGAAAGCCTTCGACAAACTCTTCCTGCCTCCGTATAGGCCCACAGAGGAAGGGTTCTGGGTTGCAAAGAGCTGAAAGTCTGGGTGCGCCTTGACGGTCGTGTTAGTTTCTGATATGAACAGCTCTCGATTGTCGTCCAGCAACCGGTTCAAGCCTGAAGAGAGCACGGACATAACCACGGATTGCCAGATGACCCTTCGTACCCTCGTGGACCCCATTCGGTCAAAAGAAGACTCCACGAAAAGTAGCAACTGCATCATCGCATTGCCCTCACGGCCAGAACCAGCCAGACCTAGCCAGGCTTGGACGAGGTGCACGGCCTCCGGTGCCGTCGTTATAGCGTGCACATTGACCCGTCCGCAGCGTCTCCAGTAGCAGAAAAGAGCAGCCCCGGTGTTCGAACACCAGTGCTTCGCTGTCGGAAGACTGATCTTAGACATAGCACAACCTGCTGTCCCACCCATTCCGTGTTATTTTTGCGGTTTGCGAGACAGGCAATCGCTCCAAGCTTCCGGTCGCCTCTCCGGATGAACAGCCGAGCGGAGCAGGCGCGGGCAAAAGCTCGATGATCACCTTGATCACGCTTCGCAAACGGCAAAAGGACACACCCGTGTTGGCAGCCGGTCCCTGAACACTTTTTCCCCCAACCCCTGGGTAATCCCACGGTGAAAAAAGCAACTTTTTGTCCAAGCCACCTAGACGCGCACCGCAAAAAACCTTCTGTCAACCCAGACGCTCCCAGAAACAGCTATCCTTGTGGATTCACATCGGGCGCCCTCGAGTCGGCGGACAGACAAAGGTCAGCGGGCAGCGCAGGAGACACTCACCCCACCCGATGCTTGACCCTCATTCGTAGGCCTACTTCCCCGCGGCGCGTCGTCGCTTACCCTCGAGCACCTCGCTCGGCGCGAGATTGAGCTCATCAATAACCACCCAGGAGCCTTCTCGAGCTGCGCGTACCAGAGGACCCTCTTCAAAGACGATCTCGCCCTTTTCGTTGCACACGTACTGCCCGGTGTACTCTTGAACATCCGTGTGTTCGTGATTATTGATGCGAAGCAGCCCGTGCCCCGTAAGCTTCGCTAAGAACGACACAAGCGTCGTCTTGCCTGCGGAAGTTGGCCCTTCGAGCAGCAGGGCCGCCCGGCTGCCCGACAAGTGGCACGCGATAGTTCGAAGTTGGGTCCGGATAGAAGGCGTGACCACGAAATGCTCGTGTGCGGCCTCTAAATCGATTGGGAGAGGGCCTGAACGCATTGACAGCGAGCGAAAGCACGACCGCCGACCTGGACTTTGTGACGCTGTGACTAGTCTGGGGTACTGCTGTAAGCCCGTCACGAAAAGGCAGAGGGCTTCAACCACCAGGGCCAGTTGTGTGTCCCGGGTCTTGTCTTACCTGCCCTAATAAGATAGCCTTCAATCTTCACATACGTTATCTTCCCGTCCTCTCCACCTATCAGCGCCACGTCTGCTCTCCCGGCATTCTCCTCGCTCTCGGTACTCTTCTTTGCTTTCCCTCCCGCTGACAACGAAGTGTCGACACGCCTGACGACACCCAGGCGTTTTCGCAGGAGGTCTTCCACCACCTGCTTACTGTCCGGGAGCAGCGGCGCTGCAAAAGCAGACAAGACGCCGTCGGCCAAGGCCACATGCAAACCGGAGGGCTGGACCGGTCTTCGAACGGTCGCCGTAGCGTGTTTGAGAGCCCGGGCCAGAGTCCTGAGTGAAAACGAAGGTGGCCGGTGCGAGCCATCCAGTATTTGGTATTCCGCAGCAAGCAGGCGCAACTGCAGGTACACTTCAGCGACCGAGCGAGATGGCGGATGCGGTGCCAGAGGCGCCAGATAGCTATCCACGACCGCCGTGAGATCCTCAAGCTGCGTGAGTTCGTTGATGTACAGTTCCGTGAAACGGCAGCGAAAGTCCATCGGCAGCTCCTTCTTGCCGATTGACGGAGACGTGCCGCCGTCTAGATGTCGGTTCGCCTGCTTGCCACTCCTGGCCGTACCATCGTTCCCTCTCCGAGTGGACGTGGCGCTTGAGCTGGAACTTTCAATAACAGAATGGACGCAGCTCCGGGCAACGCGAGGAGGGTTCATGCAAACGAACAGGCGGAAATCCGGATGACGAGGCACTGACGGCTGACTGCTGTCCTCCAGAACGAGAAAAGGCTGGTCTGGATCATCAAGGACTGCAAGCAACCGCTGGAGGACATCGGCGGGTGCGAGATTGACTTCATCCAACAGCAGCCATTTACCCGTACGTATTGCGTCGACAAGGATTCCCTCCCGAAATGCAAAACGAAGGGGAGGCCTCGAGCTGGCGCTGGATCCCTTCCGTTGACCGTGCTTCTGAGTCTCTAGGGCTGGAGAACGGATTTCCGAAGGAACGAAAGAAGCGAGACCTACCTTCTCGAGGAAAGTCGCAAACGCTCGCGGACAAGGAGAGCTTCCAACAGCAACTCGGGGCTCGCGCAGCAACTCGTGACATCGACGACGGAGCTTCTCCCAGGCTATAGAGCCCACGACGGCAGCGTCATCATCAGGCTTACCCAGCGTAGAAGCCGTTCTTGGACCGTCCCCCGAGCGCTGCTCTGACTTTGTCTTAGCGCACCCCCCCCCAACCGCAAAAGCTTTCCTGGCTTTTTTCACGCTTTTCTCCCCCGAGGGGCGATCGACTGCCTCCGCCTTTGCTGACTGTAGATTTGCCGCTACTGTTCTATGTGACGTCGGAGGCTTTTGTCCGCAGTTCACCAATCCGTCGGGACCTCCCTTCGAGTCGTGATACTGGACCGCGGCGCCAGCAACAGCCGCAACCAACTGCAAAACACCGACAAAAGCTCTCCTCTGCAGAAGGTCTTCGCCTTTTGATGAGACTTGAGACAACCACGTCTCGACGCGGTCCTCGTTTTTTTCTGAATGTCCCACTTGCATCGCACTCGCTCGGCGCCCTTCCGCTCCAGACCCCGAGGAGCTCTTGCTGCCCCTGGAGATCTCTCCGTGCAGCTGTCCTTTCTCTTTACGCTTGCCGTCTTGCTGGCGTCTCCACTGATCACCGGCTATCGTACGAGAAACCCAGTGCCGTGTGTCAGCCCAGCGACGCAGAAGGGAAGCGCATTCCTGCCATACGACTTTTACATAGCGCGCCGGGTCTTCTTCCGGGCGCCAGGAGCCGACGAGATCCACCGCCTCACTGGACTCGCTGAAGTTGTAGACAACGACTTCTGCGCCTGCCAGCTCCCCCGCGTAGGACACAAGTGCTGTCTTGCCACAGCCGGTATCCCCCACCAGGAGCACTGGCTCATCGTGCATCACGCAACCAAGCACCTGCTGCAAGAGGCGGAGCTGAGATCCAGTCGGTGAGAACAAAGAACAACGGTGACCGTTTTTGACTTGGCGCAAACTGGCAAGGTGCTCTACTCTGGCAGAAGAAAAAAGAGTCTCCCGACATGCAGCACCGGCGTTTCCGCCTCTACTGCAAGCATGTTCGCCAGCAACGCAGCCAACATCTTCTCCGCGGGCGTCGCGCAACGGTGCCTTCTCCTTCGTCTTCGAGGCGCAGGTTGGAAGAACTTGCGAGCCCCTTTCAAGCCGCTTCACCGTGTAGACTCCTACTCTTACATGGTGGTCTCCTGTTTCAATTTGCGGAGTCTCCTCCCACATCAATTGCTTTACCAGATGCCTGTCCAGCTCCCACACAGACGCAAAGCGACAGGCAGCCTGAAGACGATCGTCCTCAGCACCTATGCACGCCAACAGAACCGAGATGGCAGCGCGGAGAACCTGGGAGCGAGTAGCTTCCGGCAGGCGACCCCGATAGAAAGATAAGCTATCTCCAGATCCCTGTTTCGCCTCCCTCTCGAGCCGACGACAGAGCTTAAGCAGGTCCCTCAACTGCGGTAAGCGGCGTCCTGGATCCTGAGAACCGTTTGCCCAACCCCGAGAAGTAGAGGGAGAACGCTTCTCGCCTACGCTCGCCCCACTGGTTCTGCTCCCGATGTCGGCGCATCCCGCATCCCCCGTGACGCTGGAGGCAGCCTCAAGCTGCTCCTCGGCTACTTTCGAGACGCCTGGGATTTTCGGGCCTGTAGAGTCCAAATCGAGGATGAACGCTCCGCAGGAATATGTGGCGCGAACAGCAGTGAGCAGACGATCGGTGATTGGTTCTAGCGACGGAAAAGCTTCTCTGACGATTCTGCGAATCTCACTGCTGCTTGGATGAGGGACATACAAAGCAGTCCAGGACCTCAGGAGAGGCGGGACCTCTGCCGCCGGCTCAAAAAGCTGGAGCAGCAATTTCTCTGCACGGTCCGGACATTCTCCCTCATCGCACATTTCCCGCTGTGAGCACAGTTCGCGAGGCAAACGCGTTGATACCACTCCTCCCAATTGGAGAGCCGTCGGCTCTCTTGACGACTTCTCACTTGGGTGGAGTTCATAACCATTGAGTTTCACCCCAGACCCGGACTCCTCCAACTTCACCGTCACCTGCTGTACTGGGTCCCCCGCTTGATCGGAAGGTCTGCGTCCCTCCCCGTGATCCTCGAGTGCTTGCAAGAGAGCGGAGACCGACCCTCTGTCTCCAGGTGCCACACCAACCGCCGGCTCTCTAGACGTGATCGTGACGAAGAGAGCGAAGTTGGGGTGAGCACGTATCACCCTCTGTTGCTCCTCGATCACCAATCTGCCCTCGGCAGCCAACGTCGCCAGCATTGCCACCACCCCCAGAGGCAGGCGGTGAACTTGCTCGAAAATGCACCATCGACCCTCGATCACGCAGCGCGTCAGAAGGCCGTCTTGCCAGGTGAAAAGGCTCGAGCCGTCGCGGCTGCACACCCAGGAGCCTGCAAGTTTTGAGTACAGCTCACCAAACGATTTACTAGTCGGTGGTGCCTTTTTGCTGGGCATTTGGATGCAAAGATGCACAGTAACGAACCGAGCCGTGTCCAGTTCAGAGAGCTCCTTTGCGGGGCGCAGTTCACGAACCATGGAGCCGAAACAAGGGCAAACCCCTTAGAATCAAGAAACCAAGACAACATTTTTATGTCACAGAGTGATAAAAAATGGACTGAGAACATTGTCGTGAGAACGACTGAGTAGCGCACCTCCGGTAAACAAGACAGCACTACAGCCATGGTGTTCTGCAAGTGACTGGCGTGGAAAGTGCACTGTGCCAGGGAGCGAGCCCATAGAGAACTTGGAGATCGTACAGGCAGGCCATGCTGAAAACCCGCGGACGCGAAGTCTCCGCTGCGCTGAGCTCTCCGCCAGCGAGGGGTTACACGGAAGCGGGTTCATTTTTTCAGCACGGCCCACCTGTCCAAAACAGCCCAACAATGAAGGCTGAGTCGCCTCACCCAGGGCGAGAACGAGCAACGGGAGACGTAAGCATAGCACCGCGAGCTGCTCGTAGGATCGATCATGCACAGTAAAACATGGTATTCAGAAGATACTGGCGCCATCTCACCTCACATCAAAAACTAAGAATGGCCCACAAAGTGCAGAGCAGCAACCGCACCTTGACCTGGAGAGACAGAGAGACAGTGCGTACACGTGTACTGACAGAATAACTGAAACTGTGACGCGGGATGACCAGGAGAGAGGTTTCTGCGAAGCTACATTTGTCGAAAACGCGCGAGGATCTTTTTTGTCGATTGACCAACCACTCACCTAGGAGCGTTTGTGCGTCCGCCTGGTCATCCAAAAAGAACGACACAGGAGCTTGCGATTGACAAAGCGCAGCAGCGGTCCACCGAACTAGAGCCGTCTTCCCTCCTCCACCAGGCCCGTGAAGAACCACGGCTGGCCTCCCACTCTGCCGCTCTCCGCAGCTCGTGCCCGCTGCCGTAGCGCAACAGCACTTCAGCCGGTCGACTAACGTCTGGGCTGTCAAGGTCTCAACTAGTGGCAGAAACGTCGTGAAGTGACTCTGCAGTCTCTTCGGGAGCGTACCCGGAGCGGTCGCGGGTGGAAACAGAGTACTGCGAGCAAGGTCAAAGAAAGGAGAGACTGAGGGGGGGGTGCGAGAGGGAGACAGCGGACAACATGGGGAGGTTCTGCAGTCCCCGAAGAATTCAAGAAGAGAACCTATGCCCTTTTTTCTTGCGCCGTCGACCGTAGAGATACTAGTAACCAAAGAAACAATTCTTGAGAATATGGGAGAGTGAGCAATCGCATGATTCTCTAAAAGGGAAGGGAGAAACGAAAGAGAGGAGAAAGCACCAAGACCCGCGCTTGACAAGACATGAATTCCTCCTTCGCACGAGGTACTCCGTAAAACAGAACAGAACTCGGTCGCCCGCAGATATTTGTCGTCAACACAACTGTCTTCCGTAGCATCCTCACGAAGGGACCGCGCCGAACATGCGGCGACGGGAGATAAGAAAGTCGTTGAATTGGCGGAACCCGAGGCCGAGGATACAAGCGGGCACGAAGACGGAGAATCGCAGAAAGCTCGCGAAGCAGACATCGTGGCCTTTTCAGGAGACGCGGCCTCACTGGCAGTGGAGACGCTCTCAGCCTGTTCGACCTCAGACAGCGCAATTTTTGCACTGTCACTTGCGCAACAGAGACCGTTGGCCATAAGCCGTTCATTGTCTCCCTGACCAGTCAGGAGTCGCAGGCACCGGGAAGCAAGAAGGCGCAGCAGGTCTCTCTTTCCCCCCACGACTAAACTCCTGCAAACACACAACAATGGTGATGAGCACCGGAGCTTGTCACGGAGGCTCAGTGCCCCGGTATCTGTACGGCTCGGGGAAATTGGATATATCCCGACGTCCGTTGAGGAGGAGGAGACGGCAACAGTAGCAGCGACATCGGAGAGAAGAAGACGACAAATAGTAACCAGGCACTGAGCCGCCCAGAAGTCTTCTTCTTCCAAAGCATCACGAACAAAAGAAAACTTTTCTTGTGAGTGGGCCACAGTATTTGAGCAGATATGACCGCCTAGATCTCGGCCCTCAGTTACACGGGCGCCCGGTTCGACTTCCTCCTGCTGTCCGGTCGTGACAGTAGTCGCTTCCTGTGAGCGTCCGTCTCTGGCCGGGACGGCCGAGGCATTGCTCGCCGCTTTCACTACGACACTGGAGCCGTCAGTTCCCTGCCAGCCCGTGCAGGTTGACAGGAGACGGGCCGCCTTTCTGGAATCTTTCAAGACGGACTTCTCCTGAGTTGACGGGAGGTCATCCAGCAGACTGAGGGAAAATCCTTCATCGTCTTCGGTACCTTCTCTTACAGTTGGAGCCCCTGACGCACACGCGCCTGGTCCGAGCAGCCACCCGAGATACCGAACTGCCGCGGGCGCCAAAAGCGAATCAGAAAGCACACGCCCCGCCAGAATGAATGCCCAGCCTTTGTAACTCTCTAGGTGGAGAGCACCGCACATTCTTGGGGAGCAAGGCGACGTGGGCGGCGACGCTGCAGAACAGCCTTTCTCGGAAGCACAAGCACGGTCCGTCGAGATGCGTTCCTGCTTTGGATCAGTGCAGTGTTTTTCAGCGGTTATAGTCGGACAGTCCAACCGTCTCTTTCTTCTTTGGGTCCCAGACGGGACAGATTTTGTAAAAAGCAACGCTGTGGCAATTGCTGTAGATAGGCGCGGACAATACTGCACTGCAATATCTGAGGTGAGGGGGTTAAGCAGAAGCTGCTCCAACAGAGACAAAAACCACCTCTCGCCAAGAGAAGACGCGGGGACAGAAGAAATTGGAGCGAGAAACGATGAGAAAGAAGAAGACGACGCTGTAGCCTTGAGGAGCTCGTTCCGACACGAGCATCCGTGTTTCAGGAGCCTTGGGAGCAGACCATCTTGTGCATGTTCGCTCTGCTTTACCGCAAAACCCGTGTTTGTCACTTCTCTCGGGACGTTACAACATGCAGTATCGGCGAGCTCGCCGCTTCCCTCTTCTGCGCTGCTCTCGCGAGCATTGAGTTTACACACTCTTCTTTTCCTCTGATTCTTGGATTCCTCAGCGCAAGGTGCCGCTGTCCGCTTTTCACCAATTCTCCTCTGTCTTTTGTGGCTCCTTTCTCCCGTCGGGGCGTCTCCTCCAACCGATACTGCCTGTTCCCTGGCGCGGTATAAGGGCTTCGAAGAACCCGGGAACTTCGAAGGCTCTGACAAGTGCTCAGAAGCTGATAACAGCTGGCAAGGACCGTCACGTCCGAGAAGGTCCTCTATGCGACGATCCAGCTCCTCTAGAAGAGCTTGTGCTAGAAAGAAAAAAGCTGGAGAACTCTCCATTTTACCAATCACCACGGAGAAGCGCTTGGTGACGACAGCGAGGGAAAACCGACTAAGGACTGACGGGAGTCCACATGCAGAATCCACTGGAATGCAGACACCAAACTAAAGCCCGGCCCGAGAGGAAGAGCAGCAACTCAAAAAAAGTCTTTCTCCAACGACAGGAGAGTAACAAAAGACAGTGACGCTCAGGAGCATCCGTCAGCTGGGAGTACGAAGGGAGCGCAGGCGACAGCGCAGTCTAAAGGAAAGAAGCTCCATGCCTCTCTGCAGTGGTGAAGTGACAAAGAGACGGAACAGACGACTGTGGCGCAAGTGTGACGATGAAACAAGAAAAAGAGACCCCTTTCACCCGAAACCTGCATACCCGGAAAGGGGTAAACTAGGGAACCGTCGATAACTAAGACAGTGTTCGCTTGCGCGAGGCGCGCTTTTCGCGTGACTCATTGATGCAAACAGAACCTGGAAACGACGCGCAGACAGACAAACTGGACGCCAAGTAAGTAGCGAACTGCTAACTCCTTACGAGAGGCACGGGATGTTCCGCTCCAGCACTAGTGCGTTCCACGCTCGTACGCGGTCTTCTACAGCAGCGGAGTCGTGCCTGTCCGTAGCACGGAGGGGAAACCGCGAACTAGAAGCGAAAAACTCGTCCCGTCCACTAGGCGAACGGGAAAGGGCCCTAAAATCCTAGCTGTTTCGGAAACTCATAGCCAAGCGAAATTAACTAGCCAAATGTAACTAAGAACCTCGGGCAGAAGCGGAGGGACACAGGAGCAAGTGGCATTGCTACAATACCCCCCGATCTGCGGTACGGGCAGACTGCGAGGACTCTGCACTCTGGTACCGGGGAGGGTTATATGTTTGTGAAGTGACAGCACGGGCGAAAGCAGCCCGGACCGGTGTAAGAAGAAAAGCCCCGGGGGGCTCGAGACCCGGGAAAAACTAGGTCACAGACAAACGGAAAGGAGGAGACTGGGATACAGCGAACTGTTGCAAAGGTACAGACAGAATACTGAACGGCCAACAGTGCAACTCGCAGGTCGGTCTATCTAGACTTTATTGCCGTTCTCCTGTACGAAGGTGCAGGCACTCCCGGAAAGCGAAACGCCGGGTGGGCCTGAGGCGACGAAATTGTTGGGTTCCCATGGAAGACGCCGACCGAGCGGGAAACACTGCGACGACTTGGTATTTCTTCGCCTCAACTGTGGGGCGCCTGCGGCAGGAGACCGCACAGGGGGGTTCGAGCGAATCACTGCCTTTTCCTTTCTTCAAAAAAGGTCGATACTATTCACGGGTGCGACCAGAGTACAGGGACAGAAGAAGCAGTAGCACGCAGCCCTCGATTTATCTTGACTCGATGGGACATAAGAAGAGAATTAGACATCCTTGCATGCCCTTGACGGCTTCCCTATCTGTATCGACAGCAGAACTAGCTGCGCTTTGTCTTGCATCGAGGAAGAAAAGCAGCCGTCGTGCGTTGAAGCCAGGGTGTGCCAAACTATCCTCTGTCCTGACCAAGCTCTACAGGCTCCCCCTTCCTTTTGCCATGCTGCAGAGTTACCCGTAGCGGACCCCTGCCTGGGTATTAATGTCTCGACGGTCTGCCTTGTTTTTCTGAATCTTCCAAACGATTTCCCCTCCCTTTTCGTGCGCACAATTGCGCTTGTTTCGTACATTCAGCGCTTGCTATGGTGCTCCACTCTCATGTTTTCTTTTTTCCCTAGAGTCCACTTGTTGCTTCCCTGGCAACAACTTCCGCACCCCCTTCAACACCCTCTGTCCTTCCTCACAGTCCGCAGCTTGTGATCGCTAGGATCTCACTTCTTAATACATGACGAGGACATGCCGCTGCGCAGGACTGTGTCCCTCCATTGGAGAGCATAGGCAGCGATCGCTGAACCCTTAGCTCGGACAACGTACTTCCTTGTAGCTTGTAACCTGATGGAAGATGGTTCGCCCGCCGGGTCTGTACGTTTCCCTCCCTTTCAATGCTGACTGTCTTGAGGTCTGGAGTCCCCAGTCTTTCTGTTGGTCCGGCCCCTTATCGCCCCGAAAAGAGTGTGATTTGTTCTGTCCGAGCTGTTTTCGGAATCAATTCTCAGACGTAACAGAGAAGAAGAAATTACCAGCACCAACGGACGCGGGCTGCGATACACTTGGGCCGCCCTCGAACCGACTTGCGTCTCCTCTTCGAACCCCTGGGAACACAATAGTCGGTCAGGATGAAATTCATTCCTGCCGAGGGTTGCCAGTCCAACCTCTCACGTGTCCTGTTTTGCCTCACAGCAGAGAGGGAGCAGCAACAGAGTCATTTGCGAAGCGGGAAGAGGAAAGTGTGGCCGCCTGTGGTATGTGGGGCGTTTTTGGTGTGGGAATGTACGAACTCGTCGAGGCTGAGGAGCGCCGGCGCAGAGGTGGGCTTGCTTTCTTCCGGGTGCGCAATCGGCGCACAAACCAGGCAGACGGAAAAGCAGATGGAGTGCTGACCTGCGAAGGAGACTGTGTGCAAGAGGCGGTTTTGAATACTGTTTCACAAACAAGCGGGTTGGGAGAGACCCTCCTGTGCGAATATTCGGCTCCGTCCTCCGATCTATGTCTCCGAGAAGTGGTGCTAAGGGGATCCCAGAAAGAGCCTGGTTCCTCACTTTGTGAAGAGCCTGCCTGCCGGTTAGGTTGTGACGGCGGCGCAGTACCCTCTCCCATAAATGACACAATGAGAGAACAACACGTGAAAACAGACGGGCAGGAAGCAGACGGAGTCACGGACTGGGCACGAAACCGGGAGAATCTGCTTTCTAATGTTGCGGTCGAGGAGCTCGGCACATTTGACGTTGGCGCTGGTCTGCTAGACTTCCGCTGGCTGCCCGCGGCTCACATCACTCCTGCAAGGATTGGTGTCGACGAGGTAGGTGCAGAGGCGAATAGGTGTGAGAGGCGCAAAGAACAATCAGTAAAGTGACTTTCTGGTGTTTACGCTGTTGAGTTCAACGGGGGTTGCGTATTTCTCTATTCCGGAAGGTGCCACAAATTTCGTCTTGTGTTTCGTCCGCGCGTGTTGTAAGTCCTCTGAGGGCCCGTCATTAGAGTAGTCGGAATAGAGCAGCAGGGCCGAAAAGTTGCTACAGTGATTCGAGAGAGGGTACTCAGTCCACTGTGCATCGAATACATCAGAAGAGCGGTGCTTGGTATGTTGAGAAAACCCGTCGAGTTCACTACACCCATCTGGAAGTAGCTCAAAGAGACTGGGGAGTATTGTGGATTTCTTACAAACAACTGTTTGTCCATTTAGTTTGTGTCGTCTCTCTTCCCTTCAGTCTTCCAGACCCCTTTCCGCCACTTCGTCCTGCAGGTGTTCCTCCGTGGTCGCAGCTGTAGGCTCTGATCGTGCATTGCATGTCCTCGTCGTACACCCTGGTTCTCCCGAGAGTACAGGAGAGAAGGGAAGACAGGCCAACAAATGTCAAGTCACGCAGGCCGCCTGCGTGTTGCTGTTGCCCCAAGAGTTGGAGAAGGAGTGCGGAGACGTCATTGGTGTTGCAGTGGATTCATTTATGGACGATGGCCGGTGAGCGCAGAGGAGAGCCTCCGTGGCGAGGTCTGGTTTCCAGGGAAAAGCGGGAGCCAACAGGGCATTTTCTGTGTATCGTTGAAGGACTCGGCAACGCAGCAGGAATGTGTGTCGGGTCTCGAGCTTTCTCGCACTGTCCCCTTCGTGTTGTGTCTTTTGTACCCCGCCTAGACGGAGCTGACAGTTGTGGCGGGGCAGACAGTCTTTGGTGCGGCCCCGAGCCACCGAATAGTGCGTGCTGTTGTTCCTTGGCCGGTGCTTTTGCCTAACATGCTGACTCAGCAGCCTGCGACTCTCTTGCCTTGCCTTAAGAAGGCTTCGGCTTGTTCGCTACAGTTCCGGCCGCCTCCCGTCCTGCTCCCCTTACTGGATGCAGCTGATAGATCAACGTCACTGTGAGTTGTCCCGAACCGCGACAAAAAGGTATAGGAATTTTTTGACGTTGAGCGGTCCGAAGCAGTTTGTTATTTTGAACAAACCCACTGGCACGTGTTAAGTGTCAGTCTGGATATCGTGTCGGGTTCTGGTCACTCGTTCTTCAGCTGCCGGAGATAGGTTCAGTAGGTGCGCTACCGCTGAGGCCGAAGCATTCAAAAGAAGAGGTGTCCACTTTTTTCGGTGAAGCGCACCGGAGCACGATCAAAATCTTTAGGGATGTGTCAATTTCTGTGGTCTCTGTGACAAGCCTGGTTGCAGCGTGCTGTTCGAATGGATATGCCAGCATAGTCAAGGATCTTGAGTTTGTCGATCTATCCTGGTACGTTGCTTCGCAATGTAGTTCTTCGGTGTGCTGCATTCGTCTTGTTGCACAGTGAAACACAGCTGGTCCCTGTTTGCACATTTCCTTCTCTGAAAACAGCACGTTCGCGTACGGTCGCAGTGAGAGCCTTATTTCTTGTGTTCACGGCATTCTGATAAAGAACTCCTGTTGCGCGGCGGTATGGCCTAAGAGCCGTAGTGCTGTCTTCACGGAAGGAGATGTATCCATCCTCACCTGGTGTGTGCCGGCATGGTACCTGCCAGTCTTAGCCCAGGGACCACTCCTGTCTAAAGAACGGATTTTCTTAGCATATTCAGCAGAGTTCCACTCTGGTAAGCAGGGACCTGAAGAAGTTTGGTGGGTCGAAGCGAGCCGTAGTTACCAGGGGTGCGGTGGCGTTGACGAGAACGTAGGGAAATGAGGGGTGAACGAGCTGGCCCGCTTTCTCACCGAGGCAAGATATGCCCATGTAATAACACTTCTCACTCCCGTGGATTTAGCTTTCCCTGTGGCTCTGCTTTCCCGGGGCGGATTCGGAGCGGGTGTGCTGTGAAAAATTTGTTTTCGGAGAGGACCTAGATCGGGACAGGCATGCGCTAGGCTTCGGCTGCAGTCCCATAAACACTTCTATCCGTGCGGGTAAGGCACACCCGCGGAACAAAGTTTTGCTACCCACAGCCACGGCGTTCTTCAGTCGACCCGTCCTGATAGCCGTAGCCTTCAACGCTGCTCTCGCTTGTGAGATGAGGTCCGTGGCTTTTTATGGGATGCCGCTCCCTTCGCCACCATTTGCGGGGTCATGAGCTTTTTTCAAGCAGTTGTGCGTGCGACTCGGGGGGGCGCTATTATCTGGCTGCCTTTACTAGTTGTGTGCTCAAAGGAGACTTGTCAGTTTGGATAATGCTGTCGGACCCTGCTGCTCTCCGTGCCTGGGACGTGAACAGAGGCTAGAACTGGCTCTGCGCTTCACCCGGTTGCCCCTGGGGGCTGCAGGACACTGGCGATACATCACATTGCATTTGCTGACGAGAGGTGTTCCTTGCTCAGAGGCTGAAGCCGTTTGCTGTCGTCTTCTATGCTTCTACTCTAGGAAAGCACATGACATCGAGACGTGGTGTATTGTCTTCGATCCGCATAGCCGCGGCAACGTCCTTGCCACAGGTCAGGACCTTCTTCATACGGCGCGCTGGCAGATACCTTGCTTCTTTTTCTTGCATTGTTAGCCGTTGATGAATGGTTGACACTGTTCCAAGCCACTCGCTACAACTGTGATTGCCTGAATGCGTTGCCGTTGCGCGTGTTCGGTCTTGCACGTTCTTCGGGTTACTTTTTCACACTGTTTCGGTACAAGAGTGTATGGATGTTCCAAGGCCCCACCTGCGGAGAAACTCTCGATGGCATACCATTGAATCTGTCTCGTGAGTGGGCTGCGGCCGGAGCGAGGCCTGAGTGTGTGGCGCCCTTCCGTCCATCGCAGTTGCTACCAACTCCGCGAGCAAGCGATGACGTTCTGGTGCTTACGATTAGAGTGTGAGTTGCATTCATTCCTGTTTTCGTCATTGTCTTCTCGTTTCTATACCTGTACCGTGCTACCTAATATTTCTTGCCTTAAGCGTCCGCTTTGTCAACGTGGAGGGCGGACCGCCATGATGCAGAGAGAGAAGATTCTCGCAGAGTGAGGACATTGCTCTTGAAGAAACACCATGTGCTCTATGCCGACACTTCTAGTTGGGTAAAAGGTGGCCGTCTCACCTCTAACCCTACCTAGCTATTCGTCATTCATCCGGGCAACTTCTTGTTCCTTCGGGACGCTTCGGCTGGTTCGTTAGGACCGCAGCCGCGCGCGTCCCTATTTAATTTTGGCAGAGAGCGATGGGGCGCTCGGAAGCGGTGCCGTTGCCAAAGTGTGTTTTGGGGGCGGCAGACTTTCAAGACGTGCGCCCCGGCGGCGACAGTGTCTTGGGTGTCTCATATTCACTGAATGTGTCAGGCTGCTCTTTCTCTCGGAGATGACCGCATTCAGTTGAAGGACGTTCCCGTGGCACAGCGGCACTCACTCTGTATCTGTACTATTCACATTTCACAAAGCAGTCTGGGCCTGCTGGCTGTGGCCAAAACGTACAGGTGGCAGTATGAAGCTGCACCTGCTCCTCATCACGCCCTGGCAATCTCACTTGCTGTGTGCTGTTTGCGCGGCTGCGCTGCTGTCAACTACGAGAGGTAAGGTGTGCTCGCTGCCTGCCGGGAGGGGCGGTCTTGCCGTTATCAGCGGCGGTACACTGCGCCTTCTTGCGTCCAGGCTGTCGCGCTCTGTGTCGACCTTTCCGCGCAGGTGCAGACGATTGTACCGTGTGCTTGTGGGATATCCGATGCGGCTTTGGGAACAAAGGAAGCAAGTGTGGGGGCCTCGCTGCCGAGGAGACGGGTGTATCAGCTACCTGCTCATTTCGAAACCATCGCAGCCATTCCATGGGCGTCACTGCGGCGACCTTCTGCTGCTCTGATCCCCATCTGATCCTTACAGGGAGGCAAGCGCTGCGACCTATTCACTGAGCAGGGAGGCCCGCAACGTCGCTAAGACGTGCTGCAACCAGTGGCTCCCCACTTACATTTATCACCTTTCTTCGTGAACTTTGCACGAACGCTTGTTCTTCGATCGCGAGCAGAACAGTCGCAGAAGGGGGGAGTATTGAACCGGGGCCGTCGTTGTGCCAGTGAGCTTCAGCAGGTTCGATATGTGTGCAGTGGAGCTTCTGGACGCCGAACACGTCAGCTGCTTTCTGTAAAACAGTCCTCCACTCATAGTGGTTTAATGGACTCGGCGTCTGCTCTTGTGACTACTCTTTCAGTTAGACTTGCGTAGCACGGGTTGTTGACGATATCGGGTCTCGGGGGACACGCAGGATTTCTGTGGCTGGAGAGTTGAGTACGTGCTACTCAAAGTACTCGACACTTGAGGGAGTGATTCGAACTAGAGTTTTTCAACCCGTTGCGGGCGTGTTGTGAGTTGCCAACAGCTATGACGAGAACGTGCGCGTGTTTGACCGAAGACAGCTGCACACGGCCGTTGACTCTTTCAAGGTTTCTGGAGGTGTGTGGCGACTGAAGTGGAGTTCGTTTCCGTCAGGAAACGCCGAAGACCGTCTGTTGCTGGTGGCCGCGTGCCACGGAGGTTGTGAGGTTTGGAAGGCGTCTCCAGGCGGCCAAGGTGAGCACTCTGGATCAGCCGGGCATGGCCGAAAGCGAGAGCAGCGTGCGATAGTTAGGGTTCACTCAGCGGAACGCAAGTCTCGCTGTCCGACAGTAGCGCTGAGGCAGACTAGACAGATGCAAGAGTATCGGTAGGCCGCTCAAACCTCAAATGGGGATGCCTACGGTTCCTGGAGCCTGTTCAGTTGCGTTGATTTCAGCGGGGTCATCAGCTGCTAGCGCGGCCCAACGCCGCACACTTTTTACGTACCGGTATGCTTCGGGTGACACGACCAGCGGTCTGGTTTCTTTCTTCGACGAGACCGCTCTCTGGGGGAGCATCGGACGCCAGTCATGTTCTTATAACGCCCTAGCTCCTTGGCGTTGTCCAGTGCATCCGCAAACTAGGAATGATTGTCTCATTTGTGACATACCAGGTCTGCTGCGTGATCCCGCTTCTCCGGGTTACCCATAGGCTTCAAACGGCTGGCTCACTTTTCAGGCCATGAATCCATGGCATACGGAATTGCAGCCTTGCCCGTATGTGCTGGCGCTACGGCCGGGAGCTTGGCTGCGACGCACTCGGTCCGCTCGCCTGTGGCCCCGCCGCTGAGAGGGAACGGCTCGCTTTCGGATAGTGATCTCTTCCTCTCCTGCAGCTTTTACGACCGACTTCTTGCGGCGTGGTGACTCTTCGGCAAGAGCAGCAGGCAGGTTCCATGCTGCCCGTGCATGCGTATGGCTTGGAGTATATCCCGGGGCGTACAGGTTCCCGCCTTAAAGATGTTAACGTTCGACTTTGTGGCAGCACCTTGACCAGCGTATGAGCCAGCGCCGCCACTCGTCGAGGCGGCTGTACAGTTCTTTCGTTGTTTGATACAGTCTCAGAAGAATTATGTCTGTAGTTGTCCTAGCACAGAGTAGGCTTGGACGCGTGGTAGGAGGGACCGTGGTCGAAAGGGGCTCAGATCTATGTCGGCATGATGCACTCCCACCAGCAAGGTCGCCCGGGCCTTTGAACGGAGACGTCGTCCGACAGCAGTAGTGCATGAGAGACAAAACTATGGAACTAAAGCGTTGTGAGGAGTTACTGCAAGTTAGCGTCTGAGACAGTGCTGTCACACACGATGTCCAGGCCGTAACCGGTATCCAACAAAAGACAGCTTCGGCGGCGCAGACCTGCTGCTTTCAAGTTAGGCTGACCGTGGACAGGCAGAGGGTACCCTCAAGGCTGCGCAGGACGGCATCAGGCGAAGGTCTCTGCGACTTCCAGGGTCTGGCGCCGCCAAACTGCATATGGCCCATGTCCTCAGACGGATATGTGACATGACGTAACTCTGCAGGCCGAGGTGTCACCGGTCAGACAAGACTGGGTAGGCGCTTGAAGAGTAGTACGCGCGGTCACAATGCAGCCCCGAACCTCCCATAGAACGGCGTGACTGCGACCTGGCCGGAGGGACGGAGGGTCTACCAGACGGCATACTGCTCAGATGGGGACAAACAGACTTTCACAGGTCGCCCCGGGCATCCTGGTGGTCTTCCGTGGGCGACCAGAGAAGAATGAAACATAGCTTCCCGAAGACAGCCGAGGCAGTGTACCTGAGTTGCACCACATAAGGCAAAGTCTCCTACAGGGCTATATAACTGACTGCTGATTTGCTTCAGCAAACAACTATCCTGCCGCAAATTCCTGTTGTCCTCGGGGTAGATGGCACAAGAAACCGCTGGACAGTGCCAGCTGTCCTGCGCACCGCCACCAGTGATAACATGCTTCGTGAGGTCAAGGCTACGTCAGACACTCTAGCCACAGTCAAGTGCGAGTCTCAGAGCTTATCGGTCGCGACATGGTGCCCCTGCATTGCGTATGTGGCAATCTCTCGGACTTCGCTGTGTCTTTCTACGACTAATGGTTTCGCTTAGAGGCCCTGATGAAAGAGGTCTCACAGGAACTTGTATGTAGCACGTCACTATAGATGCTCTAGTCATTCTACCTCCCACCGAAGAAAGGTAACTCTGCAGAGCAACAAGGTTCAGCTTCGTGGGGTGCATATCACAGGGATAACTCTCAGCCGCAACGGCGCAGACAGTAGGGGCCCACGCAAGTGAGCTGGCGATAAATCTGAGTGGCGCGACAATGGTTTTTGAGCCGTTGTCTGTCGCTTTCGCCATAGTTGCATGGGTGTATTGTCGGGGAAGCAGTCTGTTCCGGGCAATGTTACGGGGCCTCTCCGGAAAGGTATCCTGTGATCCGGGATTGGCTGTTGTACTAGTCGAATATGTTGGACTACCATTTCGCGTCAGTGTCACATGTTTGTGCTTGTGGGTTTACAATCGTTCAGTGAAACGGCTATCATTTTGTACTACAGGCGATCACCGGACGGTACTTTGATCACCTACGTACCAGTAACTAACGCCGGTCCGAGAGCAGTTTCGAAAAGGCTAGCTCCCACGACTGGATCTATGTGTACTGATCGCTGTGCCTCTTTTTCGCCCGTGCACCTCAGTGCAGGTGACGTCGTTTTATACGACCTTCATTTACTCCCTTCTTACATCTAACAGTAGAGACTGCGGATGTTGAGAGCTAGGAATGTATAGCATGAACGTGGTTAGACATTTTTTTTTTTGCTTTTCCTGATGCTTAGGTGTACGCCCGCAGGGCGCGAGCACCTGGAACCAACCTGCTCTGCAAATTTCCAACCGGTGGGCCGTTCCTCTCTAGACCTAGTAGAATTTGGATATGATGTAGCGCTTGAGTGAGTGAATGAGGAGTTACATGCCATAGTGCAGCTCCTTGTCGCAGACGTGTCCGTACATTACATGCAGTGGCCGAAATCGACTACGGCGTCCATGCCATAGTCAAATATTTGTAGAAATTTCAGGCGCACGCCTTCTCACACTGCTCCAGTCTTCTTAGTAACTGGCATTGGACGCTGAGCAAAACCGCGTCAGCGGGTGGCATTCAGGTGAGAGAGCTCCGAGGAGCGTTGTATTGTTCCTTCGAATCCCCACGAGAGTACTGCACCGCCGCTGCAGAGGGGAATGAAAGTATAGATTTTTTTGTAGAATACTGAAGCAGCTCGAGGTTTATATTCATTATAGTAATGTGCAGAGCCTACGGGCAGCAGTCCAGTGAGGCGAAGCAAGGTTACACGAGAATTCCGATGCACTGCTGGAGAGAGTTTAGTCAGCCGTCCTTTGGTTGTTGCGAACCGTTCTCTCCCTTGAAACTACAGCTGAATGCCCTTGTTATCGTGTGCCACAATAATCTTTTCTTCATCACTGCTCATATTTTCTCAGCACGGAATGTACCTAAGTGGTTGCGAACAGTGCCCCGAGCCCTCGATGCGGCAGACAGTCGGCGTACTGAAGGCACTGATCAGCGAGTCGCTGCGTGTCGTGAGCGCAAGAGAACCAGAGAAGAAGCGGCTTCAGAGCAGCTGGGAACGATCCAATAAACACTATACAAGAGTGCCGTCCCGGGATGGGTCCCAATGTCGCATTTGGTATGGTGTATGGCGGATCACCCCCGCCCCCGCTGAAGCTGGTACAGCCTTCCGGGATTCCGAGAACTCCCCTCCTATGGAGACAAAAGAGTAACTCCACGTGTACTGCAGACCACCATTACGGAGCCATGCCTTTGGCCGCCTCAGCATCAGGCAGACGGTCCTAGACACTCTGGAGCTACAGGAAGAACGAACTATGAATGTGCCAGGTTATACCGAGTGTGCTCTGAGTCGGGGGGGTGCACGACCAACCGGCAAGCTTTGGCAGTTGTGGCGGTTGAGCAGTGGTTCTGTTGTTCCCACAACTGTACAGCACGAGAGAGTCTGCCCCGCTGTGTGCATTGCGGTCCGGATGATTTGGAGGTCAGCTCTGTACAGCTGCTGCTTTCCTGCTCGGACGAACCAGCGGCACTCTGCACGCGTTCAGGATCAACGCTTGCTTGGTGCTAGCAGAGTACAAGCGCAGGACCGCAACCGGCCAGCAAAAGAGGCCCTGCCGATCCGCGTAAGAGTGCCGACGTTGCTTAAGTAGCTGTGTAGAAGAGCGGCGGGCCTCGTAGATCAGCGTACAAACCCAGCCTCCTTGTATTCCACGGGTCTACTTGCGTAGCCGGCTGTCTGTGTAACAGAGCTGTAGTCAACACAGCCGTGACAGATGAGAGGCCGCCTTTGCCACGCCTAGGGGGGGGACGAAATCCGAAGCACACCGGGAGCTATGCATTCTAACTGAGAAGTGCCTGAAACAAGAAGGAGCGACGCCCAGCGCACTACAATGCGAAAGTCGTCGCGATGGGTGGCGGACCTGTGGCCCGCGCAAACGGCGCCCTGGTTTCCTGGTTTTAGCCTCTCCAGGCGCGATGACCGGCGGGAATCTGTAGCCTCTTCCTCAGGCTTTTCATCCTACCTGACGGCCGAGCAGTTCCGGAGGCCGCTCTAAGTAGCAGCTAGCAAGCGGGCAAACCCGACCGAAATCTGCGGTCTCGTGTAATCACAACCGCGTCCCCTGACCCATCAGAAATGTTTCTCTGCTTGCCGCAAGGAACTCTCTGTGGCAGTTCTCTCCGTTCCGTTCATGCTTGTCTAGTTTGTCTACTCGAACTCAGCAGCCGGCAGCCCTTCTAGTTGACTGCAACGGAAGTCATCTCACATTGCAGGGCCGCCCCCAGTCTGCGCCTTCCCAGAGAACCGCGAGTTTGCTTGTGGACGTTCCTGATTTGTTGTGTTCTTGTTTTTATCCAAAGATGTCTTGTGACCTGGGAATATACGGGCTGGCCGTCATGGGCCTGGGCCTCTCTCTGAACATTGCCAGCAAGGGGTTCAAGGTATGTGTGTGCAATCGTACTCGAGCAAAAGTTGATCTCGCCTTGCAGAGAGCGAAGGAAGAGGACCTCGGAGAACAGATTGTGGGAGCAAAAAATGTCGACGACTTCGTAAGCCTTATCGTTTCACGCTTGATCCCGCCAGGACTCCCATTCAAGTTCTGCCCGATTCTATTGTGCATTTTTCAGATACAGGCGCTGAAGAAGCCACGGCGAATTATGATGGTCATTGAGGTGAGGTCTTGGTCTGAATCAACGATTTTGTGCACGGTGAATACGATGTGGTGATTGTAAAAATGCTGTCTGCAGGCGGGTGCTCCTGTCGACGCCCTAATCGAGCACCTTCTTCCTAAACTCGAAAGCGGTGACTGTCTTGTAGACGCGGGCAACGAGTTTTTCGAGGTGTCGGAAAAGCGCGAGAAGCTTTGTTCTTCTAAAGGTGTTCTGTAAGTTATTTTTGTGGGCTCTCGGCGCCATCACCCACCGCTTCACATTCGCTCGAGACAATCCTCCCGTGTTTTGTCACTGCACCTCAGGTTCATGGACGTCGGACTTTGTGCTGGAGAAGATGGAGCCCGTTACGGGCCACCACTAACACCCGGTGGAACCACCGAAGCCTGGGCCGTTATGGAACCGATCTTGATCCATATGGCAGGAAAGATCGACCCCCTGAAAAATGTTCCAGCTCCTGGTTCTCTCGTCTTCACGGAAGAAGAAAGAAAAAATGCGTGTGTGACCCACCTAGGCCCCTGTGGGGCTGGTCACTACGTGAAGATGGTTCACAACGGGATTATGTACGGAGATATGCAGCTGATAGCCGAGGTAAGAATGTGGATCTTGAGTTTCCGTGTCCGGGGAAGACTTGCAGGTTCACTCCAAACATGTGTATGTCTCTTTCGCAGGCGTACCATCTGCTGAAGTACGCGTGTGGACTCACCAACGAGGAGCTGGGAGAGACGTTCAGACAATGGGGCACGGGAGAGCTCCGATCGTACCTGCTGGAGATAACGAGCCAGATCGTGTCCAAAAAAGACGGCTTGACAGGCGGTATGGCTTCAAGTTGTTCCTTTCTCCGACCCTGTTACAATAACAACCGGTTCTTGGTGCTTTTCCCCACTCAGGTTACTTACTTGACTACATTGTCGATTCAGCTGGTTCGAGGGGGACCGGCAAGTGGACCATGCAAGAAGCGGCAAATCTGGGAGTTGCTGTGCCCACTATAACCGCCGCTCAGGACATGCGGTACATCAGTTCGAACTTGCCACTCCGGTCAAAGATGGACTCAACGTACGCCAGGTCGTGGCCGTCTGCACGGGTTCCAATCTCGTCGAGGAAACAAACTGGTGCGTCGCTCAGGCTTCGTCGTTTCGGACAGGGGCTGACTTGTACTCTCCCGGGTGTGCTTCTGTGTGATGCCTTCAGAAGACATCCGGAGAGCGTTTGCCTGCGCTCGGATATGTTGCTTCGCCCAGGGAATGCAACTCCTTCGAGCAATCTCAAAGGAAAAAGGCTGGGCGCTCGACTTCTCCGAGATTTCTCGTATCTGGCAGGGTGCGGCGCTTCGATTGTTCAAGTGTTTTTCCGGTTACGTAAAAACTGGCTTTTGTGCTGTGCTTCCTCTTCAGCGGGCTGCGTAATTCAGTGCGACTTGCTATCAGTTCTTCAAGAAGCGTTCCTGAAGGATCCTTCAATAGAAAACGTTCTTCTCGATGAAAAGTAAGACAGTCGGCTTGGCGCGTCCTTTCTTCGGTCACTCTTCTGTGTCTGTTGTTCTTCTGTGCAGAGTCAGCCAGACTGTGAAGGAGTATCTTCCCTCGCTTCAACAAGTTCTCGCAATGTCACTGCGCACCGGAGACGAGAATGGCCAACCGGTCCTTCTGCCCCTCGCATCCCATGCAGCATCGTACTTCTACATCGCCGCAAACTCAGGGTTACGTCTTTCTATCAATCTTGTGCAAGCCCAGCGAGATTGTTTTGGTGCTCACCACTTCAAAAGAATTGACAGAGAAGGGAAATTTCACGAAGATAATTGGGCCGAATAACATTAAGTTGGCTTTGCCCGTGTCCCGCATTCGTAGTGTGTCGGAAGAGTCCTTTTTTGTCAGAGGACCTCTATAAACGACTGAATTGTTTTGTTTTCTTCTCTAGTTGTGCGTCCCTTTTCCGAACCACGGCTAGCTTCCATCCTGTTCTTCGTGTGCAAGATCGGCACAGACGGGCAAACCCGGTGACGGCTTCCTCACCCCTCGGAATCACCCAGCAGTCGAGTGGCTCGAAGGGTCACTTCGACGAATTTCCGTCCTTTCTTTTCCGACTCAGCCTCTGTAGGCCTTCTCAGGTTGTGTGGCTGCCCGCATGCACAAAAGTTGTCCCTTCCAGACTGGGTAGTTTCTATTACAAGTAACGTTTCTGTCCACGGTGCTCTTGCACGCCAGTCAGGTTCATCACTCAGCCATAAAGACCTGACATTCTTAAATTTTGTCTCACTTGGAAAAGTAGAATCCATGTGCTTTGAGGCGTTCATTCTCTCCGGGACCGGTGCCCTACAACGTGGACAGGACACGTTCTGGACATCGACGCTCTCGTCTGTGAACCTCGATTGTCTTCGAATGCCCGGGTGTATTAACGAGTTTTTTTCCCCGCCCTCTCTTACGGTTCTCGAGGGACCGTACAGAACAATCGCCCAAATATCTGCACTGTTGCATGAGGCCCCCCGACTCACAGACGCTGTCGAGTCGATGTCCCGTTCCTCCGCCGAGTTTCTTGTTAAAGGTCCTCGTCAGACTAGAGTGAGAACGCACAATCCATTCGAGAGTGAACCCGGAGGTTGCGGGCTAAACTCGCGAGTCGGAAAAGGTTTTCATTTCGGTGTGCCTGCACGGCACAGTACTCATTGCGGCTCCAAGTGTCCGGCCGTATGTGTCCGGTTTCATCAAAAAGTGCCGCTAGCGGTATCGCTGCGGTACTACTCCCACGGTATACGGCGACCGGACACCAACCGGCCATCCCGCGGTGCTCCTCCCGATACGGTGTCAAGCGCGGAGAGGCACGTCACGTGCTTCTTTGAGAGCGTGTCTCAGTCGCTCATGGTCACGAGACAGAGGAAGAAGTGGCAGTCGGATTCCACCCTGAATATATCCCATATCCGCGAGAAGCCATTTTGCTGCGGTTGGGTTGGGTTCGACAAAAAGTCCTTCGTGAAGCGCCATTAATTTAGTATCGACATCTGCTGCCTTCTCGCTCTTCTCCAGCGCGTATCTACACATCAGGTGCATTTGCCCGGGCACTACGTTAGCCGTGACACTGATGACACCGTCGCATGCCCCGGCGAGCATAGCCGCACAGCTCTGCGCGTCCTCTCCACTAAAAATTCTGAACTCCTTGCCTACGAGCTTCCTGATTAGTTCAAACCTTTCAAACTTTCCTGAGGCTTCTTTGTGCCCAACCACGTTGCTGCATGCCTTCACGATCCGAGCCAGAGTCTCGGGTAACATATCACAAGCAGTGCGTCCTGGTACGTTGTACGTAATGATGGGAAAGTCGGGCACTGCGCGCGTGATCGCCTGGTAGTGCTGGAAAATGCCTTCCTGCGTCGGCTTGTTGTAATACGGTGTTACGATGAGGGCAGCATCAGCACCCAGGTCGCGAGCTTTCTTCGTCTTCTCAATTGCTGTGGCCGTACAGTTACTGCCTGTGCCGGCAATGACTGCAAGTCTGCCCGCGGATGCAGACACGCATGCCGACACAACATCCTCCCATTCAGAGGACGACAGCGTGGCAGCCTCGCCTGTAGTTCCCACGGCGACGATGGCATCGGTACCCTCGGCGACGTGCCAGTCAACAAGCTTCTTCAGAGCCTACCAAAAAACGGCAAAAACAACGAATCTCACGGGGGAAATGGCCCACTGCCTTGAAATCAGTCGGGAGCGCGTAGCTGCTTCACGCCAATATGCATGATTCCGCCGCTTTGCAGTGTCCTACGGGATACACTCTTCTCGAGGCCCCGCTCAAGCGAGACTGCCCTCTTTCAGACGCCTACCCGAGAGTCAGGAGCAACATGGCGGCCGACTCCCATGCTCTCTGTAGATACCCCAGACAGCAGTAACATGCTGGTACAAGGAGGAGTACATTACAGTGGACCACTCAGAAAACTGCGGAGAGTGCCGTTGCTATAGCTGCTTACCCTACACGAGCTGCAGAATCCAGCTTCGGTCTCGCGGCGTCTATCCCGCTGGACATCCGCCTTCGTCACATCTCCGGTCTCATAGAAAGAGTAATCACTAATTCAACTCGTGCCCTACGCATCCTCCTCTTACTTCAAAATCGACCGCAAAGGGCGCCTCCGGTCTCATCGGTGTGACGAGCGCTACAATTGAACCCCCTAGCTTTGACATGTCCTCCTTGAACGCTGCCCTCTGGTTGGCTGCCATACTGCCCCAAAAGCGCGAACGGTAGACAATCCACAAGAAAACTACAGCCGTGAGGAAGGAGACAGGGGGAAAGCGGAAAACGTGAAAATAAGGTAGGTTTGTGAGGGAGACATTCGCGAATGCCCGAGAAAGACAACGGGCCCTTGCTGTAGGGAGACATCGGATTTGTTGGATGACGCGGGGGCGCCGGACGGCCCCATTGGACAGCATCTCCCACTACTTTTGTGCCCGTGTGTCGCGCCCGTCAACCTACTGAGGGTGTCAAACCGCGAAAAGAAGAACGCTAGCTGGCCCGCAGACAGGGCGGTTGGGACGGCCACTGGGGAGCACAGCAAGGGCAGAACGAAACAGTGCAGGTGGGGTACACTCTGAGCGTTCTCAAGTCCAGCAAACTTCTGCTGCCGGTGCTGTCATCCCCATGTTTTACAGGGTGGGGCTGTACGGTCCGGTGAAGCCAGTGGGTTTGGGGAAGCGCGCCGTGCTTGAAACCTCCCCAGAAGGCGGAGCGTCGACTCTGATCAACTTTATCGCTCTACAAGAGGAAGTGCCGCAATAGTCTCACGCTGCCAGAACAAACCGTTGTCGCAGGTCGAAGCGCTGGCGCACCTTAGGCTAGACGTCGCCAGTTAGTGTACAGCAGGCACCACACCCCGGCGCGCGGGAAGACGTTAGACGACTACGCAAGTTAGTTGGCATTATCTCAACCGACCACCGGACCCCGTTTGAAGGAGCCAGGCTCTAGAGAAAGTGTCACACGACTAAGATGATA
>NW_027153552.1:0-14503 GCF_002600585.1 Cystoisospora suis
ATAAAGAACAGGTACCCCATTCCTAGGCTGGACGACTTACCGAGTGTGCTGGCAGGAGCTATGTTCCCGAAGATCGATCTGCGCTCGGGATACCATCACATGGCACCAGAGAGGAAGAAAAGCTGAAGACAGCCTTCAGCACCCGGTTTGGTCTGTATCACTGGACCGTGATGCCGTGCGGCGTTGCCGCCGCGCCTAGTGTTTTCGTCTCTGTTCTGCGTGGAGTTCTCGGTGACTTTGGCAAGAAAATCGTGGTACGCTTGAATGGCATTCTAGTGTTTATAGTAAGTCAGCTGAGGGACACGAGAAGCACCTCAGAGAGGTGCTGGATAGGCTGCGCCGTTATCAACTGCATGTGGATATCGGGAAGTGCGAATTCACCCAGGTTCTGCGTGGTTTGGGGGCTCGTGCTCTTTAACGACGGACTGGCCCCAGACCGTGAAAGATTGAAGCATTGATGGAATGGTACACGCCTCTGACAGATAAGCATCAGGTGTAGCGATTCTACGGTCCTGCATCGTCCTAGCGACTGTGTGTGCCTCAGTTTGCCTCCACTGCATTTCCGCTGACGCAAGAACAAGCCGCATGTGCACCCTGTATTCCATCGAAGCGCTCCAATCACCCACAAGGAAGACGGGCGATGGGACAGCCGATCGCCGATTTTTAGTGGAATGGACAGAGCTTAGCGGAAGAGGCGAGCCGGGACAACCGACCGCCAGTTCCTACTAAAGTGGAGCGAGGTCGAGCTGGAGGAGCCATGGAAGCGTACTAAACGGTGACATGCCAGCAGCCGTGAATATGGAGCTGCTGAAGCGTGCTAGCGCTGGCGAGGACGCAGCAGCGTAGACGGGGCGGTAGTGCAACGGCTGCGTTAGGATTCTGTGCAGTCGCACGTGCCTCGGTGGCCTTACGGCACAAAGGAATACTGGGTTATGTACCACCCGTCAGAGGGCTACGCTGCGTCCCCTCCGACTACCGGTGCCCCGTGCGCCGCTGTTGATCGACAAACTAAGTACGAACTTGGGACAGCCGTTACACTGTTGTTCTGGGCACTCCCGGTTAGAGAGACAAACATCACCCGTGTCTCTCCGCAGCACTCACGGGCTACGAGAGGATCGCAGTTGCTGCTGACCGTGTTGGGCGCTCGTTTACCCCGGGTTCCCATCCGGGCACGTGACACAGAGGTTGCCCAAGAAGTCCGTGAACGTTGCGAGTAACGAGGAACTGTGAGAGAAACTCTACAGCAAAGTCTGCTCTGCCAGTTGGAGGCGCCCCCCATGCGTAGTAACCTCACGGGTGACAGGTCGTTACGCAGAAGAGTGTTGTGTTGGAGAGTTTAGCAGCGGTGAGCAGGTTCTCGAATCTCGGCATGCAAGATGCGAAGCTAGGTGAATCATGGCATCTCATATGGGCACCGTTGTTTTTTTTCGAAGACAGCGTCGCCGCTCAACCACAATTTCCATTCCGCCACTGCAGCGGGACGGAGTGTTCCGTAGACAAGACGATTTCTGTTCTCGATTGCGAATGGCTGGCCAGGCGTGGGGCAGCATGCCGACCCATTCATCTCTATTCCGTGGTTACTTTAGAGGGTGTGGGCTGGAACGCTGTGAAGGTGGAGCGTGGAGGGGGATGCCAACTGGGGGCGGACAGGGGCAGCATGATGAAGAGGAGGAGCGTTTTTCTCGGGGCTTAATGGTCTTCTCAGAGAAACATGAAGAAGTGGAAGTGTTAGCTTCGCTCTCCTGCTCTTCTGTTCGCCTCTGTAAGTCTCTTTCCCATTACTTGCGTACTGAAGACCACTGAGCGTTTTTCACATTCACGATTGGCGGCAGAGTTGCGTTCTCACCGGCTTAGTGAAGGGAAAAATCTTGGTGTTTGTTTGGACCGACGGTCGAGACGGCTTCACGAGACAGCTTCTCGAAGGTACTTCGTTTTCATGGGAAGAGATCTCGTTCCATGTGGGCTGTCGGAAAGGTGGTCAAGTGCTTATCCCAGGTGTACTGTCGGCGATGGTTCTCGGATCACTAGAGCTTACCAGCTTTTCTTGGTCTCCTGCGCGGAGCTCTTTGTCGCGGAGTATCATGGATGTCTGCTGCGCATGGGGTGCCGCCTATGTACAGTAGCTAACACACGGAAATCTACGTCACGGACGGCAGGAGTGGGGCTTTGCGAAGTCGCATGTACCGTAGGAGGGATCTGCCCAGTTGGCGAGAAACATTCAGTGCGCTCGGCTGATGAGCCGCTGTTGGATGTTCATTCTGGAGAAACCTCCTTCGGATTCGTGGCAGATGGGGAATTTCCCGCCTTGGGACGTTTATGGTAGAAGGCTCGGTTATCGAAGCGAGGTGCCGAGACCACCCGCAACAGGATGGGCTTTCCGTGCTGTGCGACGTGCTAGGTGCCGCCTCGTAGCTATTGTCAGCGCGTCCTTTCTCCTGTATAGTGCAGTCGCAGAGCCCAGACTTCTTGCCACCTAAAGAAAACGCTGACCTGTTTTCGTGTCACGTGCACACTGCAAAGCTGTATCTGTATGTGCACCCTCAAGCACAATACAAGGCGTATGGGAATGCAGGACAGAATCCCCAGCCAGTAAGCACTACAGCACATCGGGTGCTCGCAGTAGAGGGACGATTAACAGCTGTCGCGTGGGTCCCAGCCCGGGGCGGTCGGACCGACAAAACTCTCTTCGCTGTGTGCGTGTGTGCGTGCAGCAGCTTGTGGTGCTGTCTCTTTGCTGTCGTCTTTTTCGTTTCGCTTTCACGATGAAGCTGAACTTGGCGAATCCCCAGGCGGGCCTCCAGAAGACCGTGGAGGTGGACGATGAGAAGAAACTGCTGCCTTTTTTCGAGAAGCGGATGGGTGCCGAAGTCGCTGGCGACAGCATCGGCGATGAGTTCAAGGGCTATGTCTTCCGCATCTCTGGGGGTAACGACAAGCAGGGATTCCCCATGATGCAAGGTGTCTTGGTTAACCACCGTGTCCGCCTGCTCTTTCGCAAGGGCATGAAATGCTACCGCCAGCGCCGCACGGGTGAGAGGAAGCGCAAGAGCGTGCGTGGTTCCATTGTGGGGCCGGACCTCGCGGTGCTGAATCTTGTTTTGGTGAAGAAGGGTCCCGAAACAATTCCCGGCCTGACGGACGGAGAGCGACCTCGGCGCCTTGGCCCGAAGCGCGCCAACCACATTCGCAAGCTGTTCAACTTATCCAAGGACCAGGACGTCCGCAAGTACGTTGTTCGCCGCCAGATCGAAGGCAAGAAAAAGACCAAGGCTCCTAAGATTCAACGGCTCATTACCAAGAGTCGGTTGCAGCGCAAGCGCGCATACCTGTCCAGACAGCGCCACAGCGTGCAGAAGAGCCGCGAGGAGGCGCAGGCGTACAAAGAGCTCCTGTCTGCGTACAAGCACGACTTGAGGAAGAAGAGAGCTGAGGTGGTCGCCAAGAAGAAGGCCCAAGCTGCTGCCGCTGCAGGTGTTCCCAAGACGGCGGCGCCCAAGGCGACTCAGCCCACCAAAGACGTTAAGAAAACAGACGCGAAGGCGGCGGGCACTGCTGACAAGAAGAAGGGCGGAAAGTAGGCGAAGTCGGTGGTGGTGCGTAGTCTAGAGTTGTGTCAGTTCTGAATTGCTAGAACCGACGTGGGTGCCCGTGGGAGCTCTGCCGGTCAGGCTGGGCCCGTTCACCGGACTTGGTGTACGGGTTCTGTCCGACAGCCCGAGCTGAGCTGTCGGACAGAGAGAATCTGTATACCAGGTCCGGTGAACAGATTGTGTTTGATAGCTCTCGACTGCCTCGGAGAGAGCAAGACCCTGGGGGTTCTGGGTGAGACAGCCACCAACTTACCATGTCTAGATGCTGATTTCTGGTCGTCAACTGTTGTTCTGCACGGACACGAAGGCTTTTTGCATCACGAAGCCGAGTTTTGTCCGCATCAATTCGTCAATTATAACAACGTAGGCTGAACCTTGAACGCCGACCGGGGGTTTGTTTCTAACGTGTCGGTTCGGTAGCGCCCCAGATGGCCGTATCGGAAACCTCTCATGGATTTCTTGCTTTTCAGTCGACCGCAAGCTCCACTGCACAGCTGTCGCATCAGGCTTATGCGTTTCACGCATCGTCTAAAATTTTGGTTTCACTATTGCCGTAGTGAATGGTTGCGTTTTAGCTGCTACCTTGGACGCCCCGACGCTGGGACCGGTCGGCTACGGCTCGGATTTGTGACGGCACGGTCGGAACTTGAAATGTCCGGGCGGAGTGTTGCAGCCCACACCAGTGAGCATCCCGGGAAGCCTGAGGTCCGCGAATCCCACTAGATAGTCTCCTACGGAGCGGAAGTGGAGGCATGAACATCTGAGACGAAAAAAAACTTGTGATGGATATACATGTGTGCGAGGCGACGCGAAGTTGCTTCCCCCCGTGGACTCCAAGGCTACATCGACAAGACTGAAGCGGTACGCCACGGTCGTCACCTGATAGATTTGTTGGTGGAAGAGCTCCACTTCCACCGTTCAGGCGGGTGCCGACCCCTGCAGGACCACTACGAAGACACGCCCTTTCTGGGGCTGCGAGGGTTTCTTCGAGTATGTGTAACACAAGCGACATTTCATTCGAAAAGAAAGCTGGGTTCCCCGATGTCGGTGACGACGCGCGGTAGTCCGAGGCCGACGCCCGTGCCACGCAAGTTCAGAACAGCCGAGGAACTACCGGGCGCGGTGCAAAGTGGCACGCGGCATGTGCATTTCCGTTTACGTGCTCGGGCGCGTGTCAGAGAAAGCATGTCGACAGTCAGACTCAGAACACAACCAGCTGTGCAGTAAAGACCGAAGGACAGCATCGACACGACATTGAATGTGCACAGCCGAAAAACACCATCCTGCAGTTCTCCGCCGGCATCTTAGCTTCTCGTGGTCGGTCTGTCCCAGCATAAACTTAGGATTCTAAAAGTTGCCTCAGCCCATGCGCGCCTCGCAAGTACGATCAGCCGGCCCGCTGCAGTTTAGACACCCCCGTAGCACACTATCTTGCAGCCATAGCTACCGGCGCACGTCTTTCGCGTCCGCAGACACGCGGTTTCAATCACTCTATGGGTATAGCACCTTTCCGAAAAGACACTAGCGGAGCTGCGTTCATCCTGTTCGGTGGCCATTCGGCTGATTCCATATCAGGCCCGCCCCTGCACTCAGTGCGTGTGTCTCTCCATCACGCCAACAGCAAACCACCCTAGACACCGACAATTCCACCGAAAGAACACCCTCTTCAAGAGGCCACTGTTTCTTAGCTGGTCCTGTCGGAAACTCACTCAGACTTGGACTTCCACGGACTGAACGGGACCCGTCCACGGTCAAGCGAGGTGCATCCGCACAGCTGCCGCCCGATTTCTGCGCGAGCCACCAGAAGCTGGCTTCGCTGGCGCCACATCAGAAGGGTCAGTCGCGGGCGCGCACACTTTGCTAACCCTGTTACCCCAAAGCTGAAAGAGAGTGACTGCGGTCTCTCTGTGTTTGGCTGCCTCAACCATTCACGAGAAACTTTTTCTTGGCTGTCTTATGCGGGTGCTCGCACTGAGGTCGTCAGCATACACCGAAGCTTCACACAAACAGTGCTCGGAGCACATGCACGTGAGAGACCACAGGTGGCATCATTGAGCATCCACACTGAGACTTCCCTATTCCAGATCTCTGACACGAGACGGTCGTCAACCCTTCCGCTTCTGTCAATCTTACAGTGAGCTTTATGGATGCCGCAGCTAGTCGTCTTGAGAAATGTTCTCTGGACGAGCTGAAACGCCACTCCACAGCGAGAAAACAAAAGATCTAAACCGCGGACTGTCACGAATGAATTTCTTGCGCTTGGAAGTCTGCAAACGCCCGACGCGTTCCCAGCACTTTGTTCCGTTGCACTCCCCGAATGCTAGTCTTCCTCGTTCCTGGCACCTTCAGCGGCTTGGTCTCCGCCGTCCGGCCTTCTTTCCTCCTCTTCTCCGTCCTCATCCTCATCCTCCGGCCGAGAATAAAGGCGCATCACAGGCTTGGTCGGGTCCTTCAACAAAACGTACCTACAAAGCAAAGTGAGAAAGGACGAACGACGAGTCGCTGCAAGCTGGTTCCGATCAGCAAGAAAGCCACATGATTTTGACCCGACTAAAGTCTGTTCGCCTCACGACACGCGCACGTCTGTACGAATTGCTTACACTCATTTTTCCTTCTTCAACACCCCACACGACCCCGTGGTCCTGGTGACAACGGGGGGAGAACAGATTTTCTGGAGCTAAAAACGCAGATTGTTGGAATTGCACTCTCGGTACCGATCAGCTTAGCTAAGCCAACAACGTCTACACCGCCCACCTCCCCCTACATATGCTGCCGCATATGGCTGGACCACTCCCACAGATAGCGGGAACCATCCACCTAATGTCCTAACAATGACAGTCGAAGTTCGCTCACAGAATCTCCCGTGCTGGCGAGTGACACTTTCAATCAGAGGCCCGCTTGGGGACGATCCATCAAAAGACTGTCTACCAGCAGGGTTTCCCCCGCACATGAACCAGCACAGACAAGATCAGATTCTCGTACGCCAGCAGGGCCAAAGGCAGCCAACACCGTTCGCAGTCCCCGGAATGTGATGATGACGGAGGACGTCGCTTACCGGCCATCCGGCTTTTCCATAACCATATCGACGATGGCGCGCACGATGCCCCACGCGTTGTCCGGCTTCAAGCCAATCTGGAGACCGAGGTCGCGGGTCTGGTACGACTGCACACTCAGCACCACGTGATGCTCTGGTAAGAAAGGCAGGCACCGCACACAAGTAGCAAGTGTTTTATGAACAAAGCCACATATTCAGTAGCGAACGCAGAACAAACACCCGTTTTGCCCTTGCCTGTGGATCTGGCGCACTCACCGTTATCACTGTTGGTCTTTCTCGATACGAAGCCTAACTTCAAATCATCGCACCCCGCCATTAACGCAGACGCGACAAACTTCTTCAGTTTGGATGCGTTGTTCCGAACTTCTGTCGCCAGCAATGCGCCTCTTTGCGTCTCCATCTGTATGCGCCAGTTGCGCTGCCCTGCGCACAGCCATATCACTCTCGAGATTTCGAAGATCAGAGGGTACACCAGTGTCTGTGTATCACCCGCGAGCCAGTCCGACTGTCTGGCCAAGACCGAGGCCGCGGAAACAATCAACACGTCTGAAAAGGGCCGTATTCTTTTTCCTCTCGAAGAAGGACTCTCAGCATTCGTGACACCGCCCTGCTGCCGAGCGGTTTCTTTGTCGAAACCCGCGGACAGAGACACCGCGAAGAGGCGAAGAAGACATCAGTGAATATCAGCGGAGAAGAAAACCTTTGAGCTCCCCCAACTGGAAGGACTGTCGCAGAAACACGGCCTGCAAAGTATCACACCAACATGACTTGTCACGTTACCTTTGATATCGTATTCGTTGAGAGAGCAGATATACACATAGCCACCGCCGTCTTTTCCAAAAGGGTCATTTTCCTCCTTGTCTCTCTTGCTATGGCCTGTAGACGTCCCCTCCATACTGGCGCTAGGCTGCGGTGCCGGTCCCCCCACAGGCTGGGGCAGCTTGGCGTTCACCTCAGTTCTGAAAGGAAAGCATACGGGAACATGAACTCGAGACTTCTGCCAACACAATCATGGGAAGGGTAGCGACGACGTGCCGGCGTAGACAGCGTCAGCGCCCGCACCTCGCAAAGGCCGCCCTGCCGCAGGGCTTCATCCCTCAGGAATAACGAAGTCGCGAGAGGCGTACACCTGATCCGCCGATCCTCCCCCATAAGTGGCGTCCGAACAAAGCCATCTCAGGACAAAAGGTCTCCTCTACACCAACTGGAGAACGCGCAAACAGCTTCTTCCGTTGTTGTCCTCTGAAGGCTCTGTCCGACAGTCACTTCCTTCAGCATGTTGAACGTCATGAATGCAACAGTTGGTCCTTCCCAAAAAAACAATCTACTGTTCACGCAAAGAATACTACGGGCCGCATCAGCGGCTGAGAAATCCACTGCAGAGCAGGTTTCTCCGATCCTTTGAAACAGCTTCTTCATGGCACACGAACGGCTGATTCGACACGCTACATTCAAGTGAGGCTACGGCCTTGCATGAGCTGTCCCCCGAGTCTGGGACGCACAGAGGCACCATTATGGAACGGCGTCGGAGTGCGACGTCCAATTTAAGAGCGCCCACAGATACAACCGGCAGTAGAAACCTCGCTTACGGAGCACTCGTTCGCCGCACGTGACAGCAACACAATCCCCCAAACGTCAGCCGAATCGTCGTACCTCGTAATAATGTTGATAGGCTGTCGGAACTTGCCACCACCCGATCCCGCGCTTCTTGGAGGGATAGTGAACATACGGTACCTGACAAGGAAAAAAGAACAAGATAGCGGATGCATTGTTCATAACCGATCCAAGTGAACGAGCTAGTAGTCTAAGCTTCTTTCCCGCCAAACACACATGAAGATACTGGTTGAAACGGCCTGAAGGGTACTCACCCAGCACTGCCAGACACGTCCGAATGAGGATTAAAGGCCCCCCAACGAGGCGTAGACACCACATGGCTGACGCGGCTCACGTACGCTGCGGCGCATGACGTGGACTACCGAACCAGGTCAGGTTACACTAGCAGTACAGCATATGCACATGAAACAAACGTCGCAAAGGCCCTGAATTGTGCGATGCGGTGCAAAAGTTTTAGCCAGACAGCGGCTGCAAGCAGCAACATCAACGGACGCAGTGTGGACGACACACACAGCTCGCACTTCAAAAGCACATACATCCCAGCTCTCCACAGCAGCGACGTTACCAGTACAAAGCCCTTAGCTCCCCATCACGGCTTGACGGCAACGAAACCGCTTGTGAATGAACGCTCAGCACTCGGTCCCAGTACATAGCTTCTTTGGGTGTAGCACGGACCACCCCTGTAGGTAAGGGAGAGAAAGGGTTAACCACTATCTAGAGACAATAGTTACTGCAGACGTAAAAGAGGGTTACGAGGTCGGTAAGAAACGTATGCACAGGAATGGGGAACTCTGCTTATGTGACGAGAATAGAGACGCAGTCCAAGACAGCGGACATTCCCTGAGCACCTGTAAGCCACAGAAGCAGGGTTGTCTCCCTGCTCAACGAAGGGCGGTGGGGGGAACTTCACCGGTTCCTCGTTCTTGACCAGGAGCTGCTGTCGAAGGTTTTGATTGATCTTCACCGCCTCAAACCCCAGTGCCGCCGGCCGATTCAGCCGATTCTGCAAGAAAACGACAGCCGGCGCACAACCTGTCCCCCGCCTCTGCCCTACGGAAACTACAAGACACTCCGTGGCACGTCTCTTCAATCCGTACGGGTAACCACATCCAAGAAACCGAACTGTCTTCAGCAACAGCGCATGTAACAAGCTAATGCCTTTGCAGCACGGTGCAAACGTGTGATCACAGGGCTTCACGACAGGACCAGAAAACTACGACCTAACACCACATCGTGGCAGACTATTTCGCGACTCCGTAGAACGCAACCTCATCTCATCACGCGCTTTTGCGTTGAACGGCACCTGAGAGGCAGTCCTTGCTACCAACGGTAACAACAGACCGGATGGCTCAGGCAAAGACGGGCACCTCCCCGCGCAGTGCTGCCACTTCAGGTAGCTACGAAGACGACACCCAAGAGCCCACTTGCGTCGGCCCTATTTCCTGTCTCCACTCGTCCAACAAACACACAGAAGAGCCTAACAAATTACCTCCGCGTCTTGCATTGGAGGCTCAATAGCAGTTTCGTTGACAGTGAGGAGATCGACGATAGAGCCGTTTGCCTTGTCTATAAGCAGTTTGCCTTCCACCTTGGTCAGATGAAGATGCCACGAGTATTTCCCCTGCGGCGCCGCCATCAGGCATGCGAGGACCTGGTCCGTGGCAGCAACGTCGATAGGCTCTGGGCTGTTCAGCATCTGCTCCTGATACAAGCAAGTCAGACAGCCACCTTGGAAAAGTCAAAAGGCCAGTTCTCTCCAGAAACGGGGTAGTTGACTGGCCTGCGAGTCGGGACAAAACGTCGTTCTTCAGGCCAGTGAGAAATCTACAACACCGCAGGTTTGTTGGATATCGCGCTGGAAAGACTCTCTTGAGAAGCCATTACGCACCTACGAATCTTGCCGTAGAAGAGGGCCAGTTTTCGTTAACCCCTTCACTTACTTTGATGAGGTCATCGTCTTGGGTTGTTACCCAGTAGTAGTCGAAGTTGGAAGATAGGTTCTGCAACGCCATGGGAAGCTTCGTACTGATGCGATCGGCTTGCTTGTTGTAGGTACGAAGCTCGCCACGCCAAGCCAAGTCCTTCACTTTGATCTTTCCTGAGACAGCCTCACCGACACACGATGTCGCGTTGCAACGCTACTCGCGTGAACCGTAGAAGCACAGCGGTATCTCAGTACAGGATTGAGACACTGGTCTCACTGTCGTCGTGTCTTGGTGTCTTCCCACAAGGTGCATAATTGAGATGAAGAAAAAACCCAGATGCAAAAAAACCGGCCCATGCGTACAGGCAGGAGGGCGTCTTATGCACATGCAAAATGACGCCACAGTATCCTATGACTAATGCGTTGCCTGCACCCGAAGAACACGGGAGCATACACACAGTAAAAAGCGACTCGGTCCCTGCAGGAAGCTACGTGGGTTTAGGTACGCTGCATTTCAATCCCTCCTAGCACGCTCTCGCGCTAGCATCACATCCCTATAGCCGCTGAGCCGCACCGAGACAGCCGATATCAGTCCTTTCCAGCACAAACTCAGGGGCTGAAATTCTTTCTTCAGAGAAAAAGGAAGGCGACGCAAGCAAAATCCCCAGAAAAGTTTGAAAAAATCTTGTCTAAGGGAACAGCTGGCAGCCTTGAAGGATCCGCCGCCAAGGAGACGCAGGAAGTGAACTCCTAACAGCCAGTCATCCGAGAGAGTGATGCTCAACTAAAAAACAAGCCTCAGGGACCGAATGAAAGAATGAACTACACTTTGTTCTGGTGTGCGGAGACGTGGTCGGAGCGCCTGCGCAGCACCAGCGCGTCGCCGCCAGCGTCGTTCTGATTGTCAGGCCGCTCCAGGCGCGAACTCGCCCTTCACTGGGTCCGCTCCTCGACTAGTGCTAACTGAATCAAACATGGAGACTTCCTGGGCCAAAGATGGGCGCACATCCTTCGCGTATACCCTGCAAACGACCCGTCATTCTTGCCGGATGCTCTTGAAAACACGACAAACTTACCACTGTCCACAGCGTGCTTGTGTAGCTGGGAGAGCGGTATTTCCGCTTCCACGGTCCACTCGTTCGTGGGCTGGATGGACCACTCGCTGAAGGCCCTGTGGCGGGCATGGAGGCGGGCAAAGCGGGCCTGAGGCAGCAGACAAAAATTCACCGCAAGTCGCCTCAAACATCCCTTCCGGTGGACCACCTCGTCCGAGAAGACTGGCCACTAACAAGCGAAAGACGACCTGACCAGAAGCCTGTCTGAGGCTCCACAGTAGGAACTTATAATGTCGCGTCAAGGCAGGCACGGTGACGCGGTTGACGCCGAAGCCAAGGCAAACCCGTGCGAGCTGTCAGCCTTGCCGCGGACTTGCCTGCTGTTGAAGCTGCTGCTTCTTTTGTTCACTCTTTCCCTTCTTCCCAAGTCGCAACTCCTCTTCTTCCTTGTTCTTCTCGTTGAAAGCAGCCGTGGACTGCTTCACCGGCACACGACGCTTGTGAAGCCAGCCGCCTGTAATTGAAGAAAAAGCGTGCGTCTAACAAGCACGTTCTGTTGTTGTGTCCGTCTGCTTACACAGCAGCAACATTCCCTTGTTTGCTTGCTCCGCCCAGGACCGTACCTCATGTCGCCCCCCCCCCCTTTCCCAAACATCGTGACGGCTGTCACAGGCACGAATGTGATACGACATCTGGGCAGTAACTACGGCAAACGCAAAACGGACGAGTCAATTGCTATGTAAACAACACCGATCTCGAAAACCCCGGGTGCGTATGCTGCAGTGAACCTCTTTACCATCGAATCTTCCAATCATCTCCGGAAACACTGCTGGACCACGAACGTATGTGCCGTCTTACCTCCTCCTCCACGTTTAAGCAGCGGCCTGTTGTCCACAGTCTGAAACTGCTGCTCCTCGTCAACGAACGCAACTCCGAGGCCACGCGGATCTCTGCCCTCGCGCTGCCTCTGCGGGGAGACAAAGAAAACGTGGCCGGGCGGTAGAGTTGAGACAGATTCACTCGGAGGAACAGAACACCACTGAATCACAAGCTGACTGGAGAAAGACCCTGGAAATCTAATCAGAAATTACTGGAAAGACTGGAGACAAGTGGGAAGCGCAAGCTGCTTTGGAACAGGAAAAAAAGCCTATCTGTTCCAATTTCGCCATACCCGTATCTCTCTCGCTGTCCGGAAAGCATCTCCACTCCTTTTCAATCGTCAGAATCTATCTTGTCGTCGAAGTCAATCAGTGGTGCATCTGGCCACGAGCGAAATGATTAAAGTCTTATATTTTGTAAAAAAACAGTTTAGCCACTTCGTCCGTAGCTGCCGTCAATATCGAAACCTTGGCGGCTACAAAACCTCACGGTTCCACTGCTTGCCGACGGAACGGAAAGCAACCGCTTCACACGAAACACACGCATCGGCTCTCAGTTGGCCACCGAAATGCGAACCCAATCTGCTCTTCAGCCGCCACCGAAGGGAGATGTCCCGTCCACGGCACACTGCTCTCCAACCGGGCTGTGCAGAAAATCGACCGAATGCCGGAACTCACCCCGACAGATCCCCCAAACCACAGCCATCACTGACAGTGTGAAGTAAAACGAAGGCGTCAGTTTGGAGAACAGTCATCCGCTGAGGACGCTTGATGACGGCACTTACTTGCATCATGTGGAACGTGAAGTCGCACGCTCTGAAGAGCTGATGCGAGAACAGAGACGGGCGGACATTTGGCTCAAACGGGAGGTGGGCCAGGGCTGCCAAGCACTGTGACCGGACTTCTTTATCGCAGGTCGCCGGACCCCAGCCACTTTTCTGGGTCTGGCATGCGAACAGTGTCTCGGGATGGGACACATGCTCAGAACGAGGCCGCTGTTCCGGAACACTCTCCATGATAGCAAACTCTCCTCGGGTTTACTAAGAAACTACGGCGCGGAGTCTACACTCGTGACGGTGAGTGACTCTCAGGCCTGGGTAGGCTGGCAAATGCGAAAAATCGCGACGAAGTTAAACAACCGAGGGGTCGCGCAGCATGGAAGCTCTAGCCCACTGGCTCTTCAGACGGCTTGAGCAAACAGTAGAAGCCGACGCCTGGACGGATGCTATCCCGAAGCACGTGCAGTAGGACAGCAAGATGAACCTGAAGAGAAGGCCTTCGACGAAGCTGAGACTGCAAAGTAACTACAGACAAGCAGATGTTGCCGGTTCTGACAACGTGGTCACGCGGAAAACAAGGGTGGGGTTATCTACGGAGAGGAGTCAGCGAGGGAGCCGGGAACGAAACCCCTCTGTCTCAAAGCTCCAGGTGTACAAAGAAGGAAAAAGAGTCAGTCAAAAGTGGAAAATATTTTCCATCGTCAACAACGAGCCTGAATCCGTCGACGTAGCCTCTCGTTTCCCCCCACCCTGTGCCTTAGTCTTGCTCCGGCCGGGATAAACCCCGCATGCATGCATGAGAAGCCTTCACGAAATCAAGGAATCTAACCACGACCGATCGGGGACAGAATACGGCATGCCAGGAGCTGGGGGTGTTGAGCTCTCTCCTGGACGCTAAGAATAGCTTTTTGGTCCGTGTTCAAGGGCTTCCACGGCCTAGCCTTACGCTCACCTCCGACTGTCCTTTACAGGTTCTCTCATAGAGCCTGTGTTTTCTGCCACGCGGAACGATCCGACTCCGGTCTACATCTGGCACGCGACTGCAACTGTCTCCCCTCCCAGCTGCAGCAAGAAAGAAACACCCTCCGGCGACACCTCGGAGGCTGGAAATCCCTGCGGCTCTCTACCACTCACATCCGCCTCACTCTCGCTCAGGGGAGGGACCCACATAACAACGGCCATCTCACCAAGCACCACATCAGCCAACACGAATGGGATAGCGTCGAACGCATACGCCTGTGGATGAAGGCGGTCTGGACCTAGAGAGTGCGCGCCATCAAACGCGACCCACAGAACCCGCTCCCAAGGATCCCCTTCGCCTCCCACAACGCAACGTTCATGCATTTCCGCACAGGTACAAGCTAACTTACAAAGCACGCGATGTGCTGGACACAGTATATCACATCTACGAGTGAGATATCTGCAGGTAAGTCTGATACACAGCGACACACCTTCCATTATATCTCTTCGTAGCACCCACTCCCGCTTCCACCTCAGCTACGTTTGCTCTACTGTGGCCGCCGCACTCCCCTCTCGGCCTGAATTCCTGTCACCGACAGAGTTTATCTGCGTTGCTCAGTCACACGCGTGCCCCATCCCCACACGACA
>NW_027153552.1:14795-50105 GCF_002600585.1 Cystoisospora suis
GAGGCCTCCTGCAAGGATTCGCAGGCAGGTACTCTTTCCCTCTGGTAGACGTAGCACACCGTACGACATGCATCGAAGACCACGAACAAGTCGAACGCCGTCCCGCTACCCACTCCCAGCACTGAAGAGTGATGCAGAAGCTACGGGGTGGTGAATAACGCGGTGATCCACGTCTCGGTGAACAAGCCTAGAAAAGTCAGAGAATGTTTCACTAAAATTAGTAAAATAAGATATAGAATAGATAGGGGTGGTTTTCTCCCTAGGTCGAAACCCTTTCGGCTTGAGTTTGTACGCTCCTTAGGTATAAATGGGGGGGAGGAGGGAACCAATCGTGGCAACGAACCACACCCTCGGTAAAAGCCCGTCACATGGTTTCATCGTCAGTGTAGAGATATACGGATTTTTTCATCCTGTTTGGTTTTTGGACGTATATCCGAGAAGCACTGGTGATGTTTTACATGTGAAACCGACAAAACTCCCTTCCCCAGGGTAGCGCCTTGTAACATCCTTTCTCTCTCTTTAACCACGACCGATCGGGGACAAAATACGGCATGCCAGGAGCTGGGTGTGTTGAGCACTCTCCAGGACGCTAAGAATAGCTTTTCGGTCCGTGTTCAAGGGCTTAAACGGCCTAGCCTTCCGCTCGCCTCCGGCTGTCCTTTACAGGCCGCGTGCGCCTCGTGTGTGCCACAGAACCAGTCACGTGTGTGCAGTAGGAAACACGCGTGGACGAGGTGCGAACGCCGCCCAAGAAAAGGCGTCTGAGCTGGCCGGTACGTTGTGCGGATGCTGAAACGGAACTTCACGAAGTTCGTACCAGTCGTTCCACGCGCTAGCACAACCTGGTTAGGAGACGGCAAGACCGTGAATGCGGTCCAAGGGGCGGTGACCGTGAGAGCGAGAGAAGAGATCGAAGTGCTGGAAAGACAACTGCACGGTCACAGAGGGAGGGTTGGCGGCGAACTCACCACCGAATCAATCGGGGAGCTGTTTCGGGGACTTCACTAGATAGGCCGTTCTTTCACCGGGGGGGCGGTGACAGACCGGCCTATCGAGCACTATAATTTTCCACCGTGCTGGCCGAACTGCTCCTAAATAGTGTCAGTGCTTGTCGGGTGAACTTCTGAACACCTGCGTGAACTAAAAAGCAGTTGCGGGAGTTACTGGATGAGAGGGGTTTTATCGTCTTGTCGCAATCTCGAACAGCTGCGCCCGTGTTTTTCGTGCGCACGGGCGACGGATCGTTGAGACTGGCGATAGATTACCGTGCTCTACGCGCTACTGCAGTCAAGGTGGTTAGTGCATGATCTGGTCGATCGGTTAGGCCAAGCCAAGTGGTTCAGTAAGCTAGAACTACAAGCAGCACCCAAGTCAAAGTCGATTCAGCAAGCTACATTTACAAGCAGGCTACGCCACCCATTGAGAAGAGGATCAATGGAAGAGCGCTTTTACGGCAAAGCTAGGTATACTCCACTACTCTGCCATGCCTTTTGTTCTTTGTGACGTTCCTTCCACCTTTCAAGGGATTTCGCAAAATATCTTTGCGAATGGGTTGGATCAGTTTGTGCTCATTTAGTGGGGTGACGTCATAATCATTTCCAGGACGAGGGAGGATCACGAACGACATGTAGAAATGGCTTAGAGAAGGTGAGGGATAATTGCCTCTCCTTCAAACGGTAGAAGTGTGAGTTTGCGACTCAGACTGTACAACATTTGATTTTCGTGCTCCAGCCCTTGGGTTCACCGCGAGTTCCGGAGAACATGCGGACAATTTAGGAGCGACCAGAGATTTCGTACGACAGGGGGCAAGCGCAGGATTGCTGGGGCTTGTAGGATATTATCCGCGGGTAGTTCGTGACCTCAGCGAGGTTGTTAAGCTCGCGCATCCGCTGCACGACTTAACAAAGGAAGGAACCGAGCGGCCTGGAGAGCAAAAAGCAATCGCAGCCTGTTCAGGATTTGAAGTCGGCTCTTATTTCAGCAGCTTGGCTTCAAATCTTCGATCCGGACACGCTGCGTCAAGCGACACTCCGAAGCAGGAGAGCCGCCGGTCATATCGGCGACCACCGTCCGTGTCACAACTTGCAAGGTTCGAGTATTGCTTCTGTCGAAGACTGGGAATAACACAGTTCCACAGGGTAAGTGCGCAGGCTAAATGCGGCAGCTCCTGCTGCCCTCCCATTGACTGCGACGCACAGCCACCGCCTCCCAACGCCCGAGACTGTTCCACGAAACGGCTTCTTTGTGGCCGACGCCCCAGCGGGAATCCGACGTCCTCGTCACCGCCGCGAAACGAGTTCACTCGCGGGGTGAGTTGCTCTTCGGCCATTATGGGCTACACTCGAGACGTCTCGAACGGCACTCCACTCCAATATTTCAGGATATGCAGCCACGGTACGGGCACGATGGAAGATCGTCCGAATCGCCCTGTCTCCAACACCTCCCAAAGTGCCCGGAAGCACGCCGTCGCCCCCGACGAGGAGCCCCGCGGAGTGCGCATTCAAACGAAGATCTCCGGAGTGTGCGAGTACAGGAACACTCAGCTGCAAGATCCTGTGACACATGTCAAACCGCAAACGATCGCTGTTATGAGGCAGCTGAACCCAAGAGGTCCGCGAGAGTATCTGGCCACCGCGCCCGAGTTGTCGGAGAACACAAAACACTTGTCCTAAAGTATGAAGATTCTACACAACCTATCACATCCCCGAGCGCCGTTTTCTCACATGGAGATGCCAGGCTAGACACGTCTTGAAGGGCTGGTCCACCAAGCCAGATCGGAACCTTTCAAGCACCGTGGGGTTCTCGTAGGGCCCCTGTGCTGTTCCCAATCACTCCCAGAGCACCGGGCTGACGCACAAAAATCCACAGCCAGCCATCCGTAAGAGCCGACTGGAGCACATCCCGCAAGAGACTACCGGTTAACCACACGTAGACAACACCAACCCGGAGCATAGCCACATATTCGGAAACGAGCGACGCGAGCATGAGAGAAACTCTCTGTACCTGAAGTCCTCGCTCCGAAGAAGGGAGAAACTTCTGCCTGACGAAGACAGCGACCGTGAACCTGGTGTCTCTAGTATGCCGGGCTGCCCCGGGCAGCTTACTGGTGACAGCCTAACAGTCGCTCCACTCTTTTCTTTCTCTAGGTTCCTTCGTCTTCGCGGGTGTAGCAATGGGGGAGAGCAAAACGCCCCGATATCAGGATACAGCAAGAGAAAAAGAAAAGCAGCTTCAGCACAGTCACGGGTTCTGCCGCGCGCATCCTTCGGTTCTCAACCCCATTAGGCACAAACTTTCTGCTATTTTATATTAGGAAGTATTGTCTCCCACAGAAACAAGACACACACAAACACAGGAAAGGAGGAGTCTAACGTCTCATGTCACAGCATATGACAGTGCGTCGCTAGGTCGGGCTTCTGCCCTGGCTCGCCAGTTCACTGATTGTGCGCCTCCACGGCAGAAAAAGGGATTATCAGTTTTAATTCCAGTGTAGCTGTTTCCTTCCCACCAGTTACGACGAAACAAACAGCCGTTTCACTTCTTCTTCAGCATTCAGTATACGGCTTAGCTAGATGAGTTTCCTCGGCCCGAATCCATTTAAACCCAGGCGAGAGAGTACAAGCCGTACTCTAGACCCACCGATCTCTGGTATGTATGTGCTCGTCTTCAGCGACACATTTCACACTTTTTCCTTTCTTCCCCAGCGGCGCTTACAAGAGAGTCGATTGTCTACCTTGTATCTTCTCTCCGTACTTGAGGTTGAAAAAGAACTTCTGTACACCTCAGGCTGTGGTTACTTATACCAGGAGGATCCCTGGTCACGAAATTAGTATCTGGGTACCGAAATCTATTTTGTATTAACTAGGGCTCTGGTCCAGAATACAAAAAAGAGGTGTTAGCGCTGGAGGCTGTAGAGTCCGGCACGTCCTCCCCGCCTATCTCGAGTCCCTTCTTCCTCTTACCACGACACTCTCTCCGAGCCTAGAAAGTATAAAGCCCCGACGATTTGAGGGCATCACCTACAGCACGTCACCTCACGGAAAAAAAGCAGACAGCAAATGAGATGGTTCTGAAATTAGTAAGCACTGCCCTCCCTGCGAGAAAGACATGCCCACATGTGGGGCCCTTTAATCCTCATTCGGACGTGCCTGGCAATGCTGGGTGAGTACCCTTCAGGCCGTTTCAAACAGTGTCTTCATGTGTGTTCGGTGGGAAAGAAGTTCAGGACTACTAGCTCGTTCACCTGGATCGGTTATGAACAATGTGCTCGGGTGTGATCCTTATGGTCGTCTCATGAACACACCCACACGCCCGAAGTTCAGTAAGTGGCTGAGTTCCCCGTCGCGACCGCAGACCACGTCTGATGCGTCTTCCGGCGCAACTGCCAGGTGTAAGACGCGCCACCAAGGACTAGGAAGCCACCCGCTCACCAACAGGAAGCGAAGACCGCCGTCAAGGGGCCAAAAGCAAGTAGAAAAGTCAATCTACCGCGCAGATGGCGAAAGAGCGAGGGCGCCAGCACACTCTAAAAACCGGTATTCGGGAATCCCCAAACCTGACAGGGCACCAGGAGGATGTCCAGTAGTCTTTACAAACGACCCCCGAGGAAGCAGTAGCAGAGTGCATCTTGTTCCATCGGAGACAAGGGGACCTACCTGAAATTGCCAAGGCACGACCACGACTACGTTTGTTCGTTGATCGCGGCAGCACCGTAGTCTTGCTCAAGCTTCGTCGACTTTCCGGGACCATTACTACTGTGAGAGGGCCGCAGAAGACTCAAAGAAGACGCGGGTTGGAACACTAACGTGGACGAAGAGCTGCTGCACGAAAATACGCGCCTCCAGTGCTGCGCCAGAGACAGGAAACACAGCAGCGGCGTCAAAAGCGATCCAACCTCTGTGCGCGGGCACGGTCCAAGGCCAGACAGACCTGGCTTGACTTAACAAACGAGCACGGAAGACGCACCACCAAGGGCAAATACTGAGAGCTTATATCAGAACTCTCTCTAGGGTTGCGGTTGCGGAGGGTCTCTGAAAATGCCAGACGACTGCGACGCATTTCCACCTTGAGGTGATATAGATGCTTGAAGCTTGATCTTCAATTCCCCAAAGCTGGTAACCAGGAAAGAGCATTCAAGCAGGCACATGCCAAGCGACGCTGAAATACGAACACCGCTACGCACTTTGGCCATCCTGTAGTTTCGTGTGCTCTGTAAAGTGGAACTTATGTGCGCGTGCAGGCTCGGAACCACAGAGCTTGACGTGATTTGCCGCGTGTGCTTCGGGCGCCCATTACAGTTTGATCCAGTTGTCCGGACCCGCATGCAGACCAACTATACTCTGTCTAAGAGCGTACGAGGATGCTGTCCCACTGCCTTCTTGAGAGACACTGAATCACGAATGTCAACTAATGCTGTGGCACGTGAAACTTTCAAGGCGCAGAAAGACCGCAAAAGAACACCAGAAAGTGCCTAGGCACGGCGTACTGTAGGCCGGACTTGAGAAAGACAATGAACGATCTCCTTTTGCGCAGTCGATGTTTTGAATGCTCTACATCTGAGGTTCTATGGCAGCTCCGTCTTACCACTGCCTCCGTTTAAAACTGTGAGAAGAAGGAGTTGTCGTGACGACAAGGACGTACTACGGGCGTAGCCAACTGTTTGCACGTTGTTCCGTAAGTGCATAAGTGTCCACAATTCAAACACTGCGAAAGCCTTCAAAGGAACTTTGCTGTGAGATACGGAAGAGAGAGAGAAAACAGCAGCGAGAGCCAGCCAGAGCTGCTTGAGGTCTCAGAAGATTCTTACTCCTTCGGTGTAGTCGTAGGGGCGTTCTCGTCTCGCTGTTGAACAAAAACTTGCAAACACTCTCCAACACCCGCCAGCAACAAACAAGCTCGACATCCTCGCGGCGACTTTCCGCGGTCATGTAGCAGGGTAATCCGGCACGCCAGTTGTTCTCCGTTGCTAGGGAACCAGTCTGACTGGACGAAGGCGAAGCACTCTGTTTCGCCGGCACATTCTGGCTTCCATGACGCACCATAGCCAAGGGGGAAGATGCACCTGAGGGGCCAGCCTTGTAGTGGTCCTTTAGTCGATTGACCTCGGAGGAAGGGCTGCCGCGCAACCTCCCTTGCTGAAAGAAAGACACTTCTGCAGACACTAGTGCACAGGCGGAGGTCTGTACCCGCTGTCTGTACAGTGTAAGGAGAAGGGGCAGGTCGGGATGGCGCATGAGGCGGTAGAACCTGAAAAAAAAAAGTCCCCACCTGATGGCAGCCCTGTCGGTGTATATAAGAACAGTGTGCACGCCATGTGAAATCTGTGAGCCTAGGTATGCGCACTGTCGATACGAGGTTTGCAATGCATGGCGTGGCACGAAATAAACAGACGGGAGTCCAGGAAAACTCAAAGGTTATTCATACTTTACCCACACGACAATCCTACCGTGGTCTCCGAGAACTTCTGTTACTGTGCACGCCACTGCCCTTGAAAGCGTCGGTCGAATGAGCAACAATGAAGTCACACACACACACAAGACCTATGAAGATCCTGTCCCTTGGAGTGCTTCCGCCTCAGCACCCAAGGAGAGTTGGTTGCTTTTTCAAAACCGTGGTCAAGCTTTAACACCGACCCGCAGGGGATAACAAAAATGCGTTGCAGTCGAAACAGCCAAAGTGCCAGGGTGCAGAGATGTGCCTGATCGCGGTTGTGGTGTGTTGACAGCGAGTGCGGATACACCCCCAAGAAGCTGCAGGTACGTTACCGAGATACACAGACCCGCGCGTGTTCATCGTCACGATCTCGGACCAAGAAGGGTAGCCTCGAAGTTAGCATACCTTTTCACTAGGACAAGGAGCGAAGCCCGGCTGGCAGTCACTTGAGACATCCCCACAAAAGTTGAATGAAAATCCCATTGCTGTCCCGATGTATCGCCTCCGGGTCTTCCTCCTTGAATGTGGCACCTCAGCCCACCCGCTTCTCTACTGTGTGCGCCTCCGCTGGCCGGCGCCACCATATCGCGCCTGCACGTAAACTCTGCTAGTGCCGACCTTGACTTTCGGTCGCGAAGTGGCTGCGCGGCCCGAAATGCCAAGCGTTGAAAGCAACGGAGCAGAAGAGCCTGTAAGTCGGCCCGGTGTTTCTCCTCGAAACGAAACGTCACCTCAAAACCTCGGCTCGCTCCACTGAGTTCACTATCACACCTCTCACCTCCGGGCTGAGCATCACTGCACATTGTAGCTTCAGCAAAATCGCGGGTTTGTCCTGCGATCACTTCATTTCGGTGACTTCGCTCCAAAATCCTACAGCCGTCAGTGCCCCGTGTAGGCATCACATCCGGCCTTGGCGGCGACACCTGCACGGGAAACTGCATCTGCCTTCCCGGACCATTCAGAGACCTTGCTAAAGCGAAGTCGTTTAGGTGACCAGAAGTGGAAGCAAGCCTTTCCAACCTGTGGTCTGCTGGTGTCAGAGTTGTGCTACGGTCTGGGAGAACATTACCAGTCAAAACGGGGGCGACTGTTTGATGAAAGAACTGGAATCCCACTTCAGCTAGAAGTCGAGTGTGTAGTTGTTTTAAAACCTTGTGCTTCAAAGCACGTACAAGACCTTCGTGCGTTGAGACTAGTTTCTCGAACTCCTCAGAGCAGATGAGCAATCCCCCATGATGAAGCAAGCCAGGGGAAAAGGACTCAAGCGTCAATTCCCTTTGTACGCTATGCACTCCCTTGGAGAGAGGTAACGTAGCAAATCCATGCTGGTGGTCACCTTGTCGGGGACCAGACTTCGGTTCGGAATTATAGTGACCCTTGACGCACTCAACACCTATTTTGTCCACATGTTCCTCTCTGCCTCGCTTCCGGTTCGGCAGACCCCGGCGTCCACCTTCCCCTGCGACGAACGAAGAGACGTCCCGCATTATCTGATTCAGTACGTGCATAACCGCTGGCGAACGGAAGCAAAAAATCTTTCGGCAACTCCCGCATAGAACGACAGACTCGCCCACCAAGCTACGTGCGGACGGCCTGGGTTGTTCGACTGCAGTTTCTGAATTCTGCGGGAAGGAGTGGAGTGGCCGTGTGTCCTCCGCCCGGCAGAAGGAAAGAGCAGGAGCTTGTCCGCACTCTTCGCCCTCAGTCTCACTCTGTCTAATAAAGACTGCTTCTGTACCATTCAAGCGAAGCGACGCCCTACGCGGATCCAGATCCTCTCCGCGAGCAGGTGAGATCTGCGACAGATTGTCATGTGGTGAACTCGGGGAACCGGCGGCCGGCGAATCATTTGCACGACCAGATGACGACATCGGCTTTTCTCCGATTACCGCACCACAGTGGTGACAGAAAGCCGCATGAACTCGCTCGAAGTAAAACGACCGCCACCACTGAGCAACAGCGATCTCTCGACGACGAAAAGGGAGAAGACCCCTACTCAACAGCCGCGGTTCCTGGCCAAGGCCGGGACTGTGTAAACGAGGTAATGCGAGGTCAGAAGACAACCCCGGCCTGTCGTTTTGTTCTCGTTCGTGGCATGAAAGGTCCTCAATCAGACGGGGAGTGTCACCTTTATGTCGCCGGTCCTGTTCTCGCTCGACCGAGGCGCAAGCTATCGGAGGTACGTTGTCGCCGCCTTCTGCATCGGCATTGATGTCCCACTGGAGCCCCTCCTCCTCAAAGCGCCTGGAATCGGATAACGCACTGCTGGGCTTGTCTTGTCTCCAGAAAGCTGTCGCAGACCGGCCTAGCTGTTGTGGCTGGTGTGCGACAGCTTTCTGNNTGTGCATCCTCTTCCGGAGTCAACGCGTTATGCGTATCCCACAGTTGCGGATTACGGCGCACTTCGGCGATACTGCAAGGGCGGAGGTGCCGCCTACAAAGCTCATAATAACTCGCAGCCACTACTGCAGGGGGCAGAGTCTGATTCCCATAAACGGAAGAATCTACCAAAGTACTTGCTGTACGACACAGACTGCGTCCTTGGTCTCTCATCATCTCGTCGTCTACGTCACTTCTTTCTGCACAGCCCTCCTCTTCAGAGTCACACCCCTCGTAAGCTCGAGGCAGTCGCTTCTCCGGATCTCCCCAAACTGCTTCCCTCACATCCGCAAGTGCCACTATTTTTTCACCTCTCCCAATGCATCCGTTGTCTTGGTTGTGATCTCCGTCTCGGCCTCCATTTCCCCTAGCTACTGTCTCTTCCCTGTGATGCCCTGCTTGCCGCCGGCGGTCCCCTGGCTCTCCCGCTTCTCGGCCGACAATATTTTCTTTCTCGCTCAAGTCCGCCGATGCGTCTGCTTCAAGAAATTCTTCTTCCCTCAATCCGGTAGCTGCTTCGCAGAAGGCACGCCCGCCGTCCCCACAAGATGGCCCGCATATGACTCCTTGTCCCCGTTGCCGTCCTCCCAGAGAAATCGCCTCGACGCTAGAATACCGACCCTCTTTCTGTTTAATCGCGAGAACTTTTGAAGCAGAGAAAGGCGCGACACCAGAAAGGGATGAGAACTCGCGCAGACGGAGACGACGAGGAGGCTTTGATACCGCGACTAGAAGGGAGCGGACATCCGCGCTCGAGGGGAGAAAAGATATGATCAAGGCAGCCAGAAATGGATCACCCACTACCGAACAGAGAGAGAACGAGTCGTGTGGGCCATTCTGAAAATCCGAGTTTGAAGACGTGACCTCTGAATCTCGATGTGAGCGCTGTAAACTGTGGGACACCAGAAAGCGAGGAGCTTCTGTTCGTACGAAACCTAGTGCAGCATTCCGGTCTCCCTCTTCTCTCCCTGTACGCCCCATCTCGAGAGCGTGAACCACCGTCTTGTCGCCTTTCAACCTCACACAATCTTCTTTCCCCAATCAAGTGCCTGCCCGCAGCGGGAACAATCGTGCGTCCACAAAATGGTCCGAAGCCCCCCCTTACTTGATCCCTTTCGTCCTCTCAGGAAACTCTTCCTGAGACGGACGGAAAGTGTTTCTCCACAAGGAAACTAGCAAGGTATTTTGCCCGCAGTTTCCCCTCCTTCTCCTCTCCTTGAATGTCACGCATCGCCTGAGGGCGAGCTACCGTTCTTTCTGTTCCTGCAGTTAGTGAAATACCATACCGTGGAATCGTGGAACTATGTTACATGCGTGTAGAGGCATTTGCTGCTCTCGTGTATGCGGCGCCGCGCCCGAGAAAGACGCGGGGCGGCGAGAGGAACGGGACTGGCATAATGCGAGGTCAGTGAGCCGCTCGTGAAAGAAAAAAAGGCCGCAGCTACGGAGTCACGACTCTTAGCCGGAAAAGAGAAAAGTGTGGACGCCTCCTGCCTCCAGTGTGAAGCAGAGAAACATAAGACACGAAACGCGAGTGCACCGAATAACACTCGAATACATTCGACAAAAGGAAGTAATACACACGGGAAATGCGAGCTCCTCGCAAATACAAAGGATACAAAAACGAGTGTCACCCCTCCTTTAGTCAGACACTGCAAAAAGGGGGAAAACGAAGCGTCATAAAGCTCCCCTGCTAGCATGAAACGCCAAGCTCCTGCCTCCGCCCTGTAATCGCAACCTACCGGAGGACCGAGCACTTTCGTTTTCCGACCTTCGAAAGGCAGAGCCAGGACGACGCCCTGTAAAAACTTACCGGATAGATGGAAACGCGACCTTAACAGGATACACAAGTTGGTCGCAGTCAGCGAAGAAGCCACGAGAAAAACGAACGCGAAAAACGAAGCTCCGCTCCAAGTGCTTCAGTCCAAGCGCTCATACGATTGCAGACTAGTACACTGTTTGCAGGCGACCATAGAAAAACTACGCTTTTGAACGCATGCATGCTCAGGTGCGACGACAGTAGTCCGACAAAACCCCGGTATTCAACAAAAAACAACCACGATGAACGGCTCTAAAAAAGGCAACCGTTAATTCCGCTGCTCTTGTTTCCACTTCCTACTGGCTGCTTACAATCAGTCGACGGCTCGGGATCCTCGAAGTTGGGAGCTGGTGCTAAGGACCTGAAGCCTAGGGGAGTATGAGAGACAAAGGCGAGGAGATTCGGAGAGACAGTTCACCCCCAGGACTTCTGCTACTCTGCTTCTATTCTCTCTCTTTCTCGTGACGGTCACCCCAAGTGTAGTGCAGCTGCCTTCTGTACGCACGTTTGTCTTAAACATTCGCTTACTGCAGCAGGGCTACTTTAGTCTCTTTCTCTACTTGCGTTGCCACTTCTGGGTCTCGCTAGCCGTGCCGTGCTCAACTCTCGCTCTTACACACAAGCACGGACCGCACGCCACAGAGGGTCTCATTCACACCTTAGCATTCCCCCTCAGCACGGAGCCTCAGATACCTGCAACACTCACTCTCACTCAATCGCACGAAGTAAAGTGCACTATCTCTCTTCCCCGCCGCCACCGCAGGTCTTTGAGCACGGTCCTTCGAGCTCTCTCTTCGAAACTTCACAGTCAAGCTAGCGACAGCGCGGCGGGCGTGGTCGCTGTACTTCATGTTGCACCGTACTCGGCCGTTCTTAAAAAGGTTGTGAGCGTGTAGACTACGATTCTTACGGTTGTCGGGGAAAGTCTGTGGCATCCAACCGCGATGCACCTTGTCACCCGACTACCTCCGTCGGGTAATAACCGGTGGGACTCGACTTGTGCATCGCGGTTGGATGCCGCAGACTTTCCCGAACAAGGAGCCGCTGTAACAACCGTGGAGGTTTCGGGCTTGTCCCGGTGCCATTTAACACACGTAGTAACGCACTCACTGACGGCACGGCATACAGGACCGTGCCGTCAGTGAGTGCCGCGCCGCCTGCGAGAGTCGCAGGTAGGGCGTTACAGGCTACCTATCTCCCGTTTGCGGAATATCGATACAGCATTGCTGTCCGTGAGTCAATTGGAGCCATCCCTTTCTCACTTTTTACATTCGGGCATCTCACTTTTTACATTCGGACACCCCATGATTTCCCCGAGCGTCAGCAAAGTGTATGTGAGAACTGCATCAGTCTTGCGAAGACAGCGCCATAGCGCCTGGCAGGCGCTAGGACGTGACTAAGAAAGCCGCAGCAGACGCAAAAGAAGAACTCCGGTCGTGGCGGCACCATGAAACATCGAGCCTCGGTGACCTTGTTTTTATGTCCTGTCGGGTGCTATGACAACAGAGAAAGCGGGCGGGGAAGCTAAGCTGAAGGCGATTCGGACCGCTTACCGTAAGCAGGCGTATCGCCGATGGGGCGTATGTCGTTGATACCCCTCCGTCGATGCATATGCACTGCACCGTTAACATGAGCTTCTGACACGGTTGTCGTGTGTCCTCCCCCTGCCAGTGCGTGCTTTCCTTAAAAGGAAGCATTGACAGCGCCCGGCCAGCCAATACAGTGCTAGCCGACCCGGGACCAAAGCAATCGAAAAGACAGGCCGCGCACGCTCCCGGACGCGGTCGAAGCGATTTTTGACTCACAACTGCGCCAGAACCGCAACGGGCGAAAGAGCGTGAAATCCTAGTGAAGTGGGGCGTCCCTGGACTGGACCCGACGTGAGAGAGCCGTAGCTCACCAGCAGATGTGCTGGCACCTGCCGGCCTACAGCTCCTGGAAGGAGCCAACGCTGGCGAGGACACCGCCAGACGGCGCCCTGAACTATACTTCACGGAACCCCTGTTTCTGTGGAAACAGTGGTAGTAGCTGCCAAGTCTCGTCAAAGAGCGGAGCCGTTCACCCTAGTGGAAACCACCTGACTGGGGAGCGTGTATGGGTCTTCGGACTTTCCAACGACGAGGAGTGCCGGCTCTCTGTTTGCCTTTAGTTATAGGGACAGTGTTTGTGCAGTGTGACGACGCTGCCAGAACAAGCCGCTGCCGCAATTCAACTCACTGGAGAACCTCAGTATCTAGTGCCGCCAGTTATCGTTACAGCGCGGAGCACCACAGGGCGCACTTTGAGCAACAGGTGTTGACCTATTGCTCGAAGTGTGCGATGGTTGCGGGGGCGTCGCAGTGGCACCAGTGAATGGCTCTCGGTCCTGACCAGACACCGAATGTTTTTCATCGAATCAGAAAGACAAAGACAAAAGACTAGAAACGAGTGCCGACACCATGCGGTGTCACCACGTGTACCTGTTGGCTTCACACTTCGGGAAGTTATATCCGCGGTTCCTCCAGGAACGCGCACCACGTAGCACGCTAAGGAGACACATCAGACGCGCGTCCTCGACAGCCGTACATGACAAGGCACGCGCGAAGGGGCACCGCACACGGGACGAGTTAGTGTATCGGTATGGCGGGCGTTACAGCACCCGTGCGGTCCTCTGAACACACAGAGATAACACCGTAGAAAACGTAGACCGATCGTCTCCGGTCGCGCCGCAGACCGCACAGTAGTTGGAGACCCTACCTCGGAGCGATGAGCCCGTGGTCCGAATGACGTACTTCACCACGATGAGATCCACTTGCCACGAGGCCCCTTTCAAAATTCGACGAATGGAAGTGCAAACACTAGGAAAATTTGTTCCTCTGTCACCGTTGCGCTGTGCTGACCTGCAACGCGAGACAAAGGACGCGAGCTTTCCGGTCACGCATGCATGCAGGACCGGGCTCGATACCGTCTCCACGGAGGCGTTGAGATGTATCCACACATCTGACTGGATGATCAAGGAGTTACTGGAGCAGGCTCTACGTTCGCTTCTGTGCTCGAACTGCCCTTTCCAGGACTGCAGACCAGAGATCGTCTCCGCCATGCCGAAATGCCTGGAACCTTCCCAGCTCTTTGCCAAAGACTTGAATCGTTTTTCATGTTCGCACTTTCACATTCCATATTTTCAGTCTGCTAGGAAGCTGCGCTCTTGTGTCATCAACTGGACGAGAGCAAGCAGTTCAGCGCATGAGGTCACCTTCATCACCTCCTAGCGTCCGCCGGGGGCGAGTATCTTCTGTTGAAATGCCGCGGCCGGGCAACACTGGCCGTAGTCTTGCAACATGGGTCATCGCTTCGGTGTGCTTCAGCTGGGGGGTGCAAGAATGCCTTGGTCAGCTGGAGCTGTTGGCGGCAAGCAGAGCGGGAGAGCGGACTTTTCCGCAGTGGGAGCAGGCGTTGGAGGACATGGAAAACAGCTTTCTCCAAATAGATTTCTCGCGCTCTCTGGCTGACTTGCCACTGCACAGCCTACGCCGTTCCGTCAACGCGACTCTCGGTGAGACGCACGTTATTTGTGCGCTTCCGGAACCTGACCAAGATGCTTTTATGTGGCAGCCTCACCCTACAGCCCATAATCCCCTCACGCCGAACAGCGAGCCTGCAAGGCTGAGCATCGTCTACCCGGAATTAAGAGACCATCTACGAACAGCTCGCCTAAGATGGCTGGTTGATCGATGCTTCCAGTTCAAGGAAGAGCAAGATTCAGAGTGGACGTATGAAGTCTGTATCGGGTAAGGTCTTTGCAGGACATTGCTGCCACGATATCCGAAGCGTTTGATCGCTTCGGCAGTCGTCTCACTTCTGTCCAGTCTGGTTTCTCTTCTAACGCCTGAGCCGCCACAACGGAGGCTGTACTTGACCTTCACTCTCCTATTTCTGTTGCGCCTGTCTATCAGCAAGAAAGTCACGCAGTTCGCAGGATCTCATAAAGCAGGGAAAACCATAGGAAAGACTCTGTTTGAGTGGGGTTCGTACAAGATTGGCCACGACCAGCTGTGGGCAAACGGAACTTTGACGCAGGTGAGCTCCCAACAGAACAGCGGAGGGCCTGGTCTTCGCTGTGCCACTATCGCTTCTGGCTGTGTAGAGAGGTCGTCGTTTGACTACCACATTTCTTTCTCCGTATGAGTGTGGTCGGGGTAAAACATTTTCCCAAGGCAGGTGCACCTCCGTGCTCGAGCCCCACTTCAGACCGTCTATCTGCGTCGAGCAGGGAACTTGGTGAGCGGAGCTTGAGGACTCCACGACGAAGCCAGAGGGCTGCCGGGACTCGACCTTCGCTTCTTCTCTCCAACCTTTTCTCTCTTGCTTTGTTTACTGTCATTCTCAAGAGTTACGCTCATGGTACGGGCGGCCGACACACCGAGCTCACGCTCGAGTGCCTCGATCAGTATCCAACAGTGACAGGCATCGAGGCGGTAGGAGACCTCGATCTACGAATGTGGCTTGGAGCGCCGATGTTCTGCGATTTTCGTCCTAGCAATCCGACTCCTGTAAGCGAATGCTATCACTCGCCTCATACTGTCCCGTTCTTCGTCCCCTGCACCTGACTCGTCTCAATACATTACTCATGTGCGGGCTGCTCTGCTTCAAGACTGGGTTCTCTCAGCCACAGCCGATACTTCACTCAGGCGGTTGAGAACTTCGCCATACCCTATAGCCACGGTACTCCAAGGGCCATCAAGACTCTAGCCGCTTCTTGGCATTTTCCGCCGTGTCTAGCGTGTCTTGCGACGTTCTATTGAAAACGACAAGTGCAGGTGGCCTGTGCGGGGGCCTTTTGCCGGAGGTAATCTACCGGGTCACTGACAAGAGGAAGTACATTCCTGGTCGAGTGAGTTCCACTGACAGATCTAGCTTCGCACCAAGCAAGGCGCTTTTCAAGGACTTCCAGCTTTACTGCGTATATCTGCCGTTGTTTGCACACTAGTTGATAGGGCAGACCGCCTGCCTAGTTTGAGCTCCATTGTAACCCGGCACCGACGCGCTCCTTCATTGTGTATCTGAAGAGATGAAGTACGCAGTTGGTGTGTTATGCGGGGGCACAAAAGCAATGCGAGGCGAAAAATCACTTTTGTTTCACCTAAGAAGGAAACTGAAAAAGAATGTTCTCGGGAATCATGCGAGTTACCGGTTTTTATGCCTGCGTTTAGTGTTTGCGTCCTATGTGCATTCTTCGTTTGTTTTCCCTTCTTCGACTGTAGCCTCTTCTGGAGACCCTGCTACGGCCGCTGGAAGGGTGGTGCGCGAACTTCACGACCTCGGGCTGGTGGTCCTATGAGTACTGCCATCCCGACAGTCTTGTACAGTTTCATAAAGAGGCTTCAGGTATCGAAAACATGGTGCGTGTGCAGCTGCATCTGGTGCGAGCTTGTCTGGGGAGGGACGCAAATGAAAGGGAGACCTCGTGCCGAAATCTGAGGAGGTGTATACGTCGGCGAGGGCGTTTTGCCTTCTCTAATGTCAGCATTTAAGCCTCAGGGTCACCCTGAATCTTTCGGTTTTACTGTCGCTACGCTCCCGTTAACTAACACCTGTGATATTGATTTGTGCTGACTTGGTAGGGTCGTGGTGTACCACTTTGGCCGAAACAGCTTGTAGTGGCCAAGTGGTATCCTTTAGCGACGGAAGCGGGTGGTCTAGCAGCTGCACAACGGAGCGTGCACTCACCCACAGCTCCTTTCCTGTTCCTTAGACGTATACACGTGTGTTCCCGCTCGGGCCTCAGTGCACTCTGCTGAGGCGGGCCGCCTGCCGTGCCCTCATGTATGTTACGGTGCAATATTTGCCATAGAGGAGCAACCACAGCGCGTGCATACCTCATTTCAGGGTGATAGTCGGGACAAAGTGATCTCAAAGTAGCGGTGTGTTACTTTCATACATGTCTGACCAGTCTCACACGCCAAAAGCTCCTCTCTTAACCGGGAAACACTTGCAAGTAAGAAAAATCCTAAATATTCGCCTGTGCGGAGAACCTGCACCCTGCTCACTGGGAGCGCCGGTGTCATTTTTGATGCCGTAGCTCCCGGAGACTGGGACGTGCCATCCGGGTTGTTGTACCGTTGAATGACCTCCTCGGGTAGCGTCGGTGCTGCGGAGAACTGGGCTGAGTACTGACCGAGAATGTGAACCACCGCTTCCTTTTGTGAGGAACAGTTTGAGAGCTGTCTGCAAAATGGAGCCGAGGTCTAGTATACCCTCGACATTCAACCTCTCTTCGATAGGATCCGTGTCACTTCAGGGCCTGTCGCCGTTCGTACCTGCTCTCTGTTTGTTCTGATTCCAAATGCTAATAGAGCGAACTATCTGTTCTTCTCGGTGCTTTTTTTTGTCTGCCACATTGTCAGGAGAAGTAAAAGACCCAATGTATCTCCTCGGCACTTTACATTCATCTATTCCGTCGGCGAACCATTTCCTAACTCGGCCCTCGGCTGACTTTCCGGTGCTTCGAGGGAAAGGAGCGTCTGGTGTAAACACACGAGGGCCACCCAAGTTTCGTTTCCTTCCTGTGGAACTCGCGGACTACCCGGTGGAAGTGCGCTCGTCGTGGCCTCAGCAGGTCTTAGCCATGCATTTAAGTAACGTAAGATCGCCGCTTTCACGGTAGTCATCTTCTGTAGTTGAAAGAAAGTACCTCGAGAATCATCACCGCAAAGGAACCCTCCGCAGGTCATTTTCAGTTCTTTCCGACTTCAGCCCCGCACTTTATGCAGGTCGCGAGGCCGTGCTAGCTGTTGAGGTTTCAGTTGCTGGTTCTTAGTCTTGGAAGCACTTCCCTGTAGCCTCTCCCCCTCTTTGATTTTTAGCATCTGGTGCCCGTTGATTCACACCAGCTGCGGCGTAACCAGGTTAACTCAGCCGTCACGCGGGTCACGCTCGACCACGCACTAAGCAGCCGCACAGCTGAGTAAGAGGTGCGTTGCACGTAAAAAGCGAAGGCGGGGAGGCTAGTAGAAACTGGAGTGGTCCGATGCTTACTTCCTCGGAGATTACGCAGCTATCAACTTTCCGCGTTGCATTCACGCAGTTCGTTCTCTTCTGTGGGGTTTCGCAGAAGCCGGACCTCTCGTCGGCGGAAACGTGCATCAACATTCATGTTGGGAGACAGAATGATGAGGCGTTTACCGGAGCTGTAGACTCCGATATTTCAGGACATCTAGGTGTGCAGTTTACACAGAGTCTAGTGAGCTTAGCTTTTCATACTCATGAGACTGGAAAAAAAAGAGAAAAAAGTCTCCTGACTTCAACCGGTCTGTGTTTCAGTAACCCTTGTTTGCCTGTTGCCTGTCTTCCTCTAGAAAGACGAAAGAAAGTATCTCCGCGCCGCGTCGTGCTTGTGTGGAAGTAGCCTGCTGTTGACACAGCCTGAGACGGGAGTGCTATGTTCTTTAGGATCCTAATTTCGGCGTGCGTTTGCAGTTTTCCGCAGCTTTTTTGTGGGTGTCTTTCGATGGGGGAAATGCGGTTTCGGACAGTGGTAACCTGAGGCGCAGGCACGAGAAGGCTCACTAGTGTTACACACCTGTTTTTTTCCCTTAGGGGGCAAGACTGAATTCGAAGCAGCTCAATCACTTCGAGAGCGCCACGTGCAGCGTTGCATACACAGCGATTCGCTGTTTGAGTCTCTCCTGTGAAAGTGCTGTCATGATTTCTTCGCAAAGAACTCATTTTTCAAATGGCGCAGGGAACTCATTGTGAAGGGACGAATATGCAGCGGAGTGCTCGAGTTTTGTTCGAGTGTCCTGACGACTTCGCAACGCTGGCAACTCATCAAGTGATGCGAGTGACCGAGGTAACGTTCCTTAGTTAATGTGCGCCAAGGAGATGGCTCTTCGTGTTCTTACCTAGGCGTCGAACGCGTGTACTGCGCTTCGAATGCGTAGGCGTTCATAGACAGTAGAAAAGGCTGCTTTCACTGTTCGTTACTCTATCGCCACCCACTGTGGCCCAGACTGCGGCTATTTTTTTGTCCTCTTTTCGAAATTGAATGTATGCGGTCGTCGATACCCGTCTTTCTGTTCAAAGTGTCGGCTGCTTTCAGAATCGAAGCTTCTCCCTCGCCGCTTCAGTCAGATTGTATCTCGCGGACAACGGCAGTTGCGGATCTCGTACTTAGGTGTGTTTGATGTATAATCGTGTTGAAAGCGGCACTCTGCGAAATGCGTTGGCATTACTAGGTCGTCCGTCCGTTAGGGGACATTGACAAGACTGCGCGGGAAGCGCCGAGGCACCACCGCGCAAGTCAACCATACCATTGTAATATCCCGGGGCTCCCATGAATCCTGGATCCACGGGGAGTGCTTTGATTTTTGCCTGTACCCTGACAACGTTGCTGTCGCCCTGTGAAGAGAAAACTCTCTTCGTACAGACACGAGTAATTCGTGCTAGTACTTATACCCATGCGGAATCCCGGACTCCCCTGGTTGGCCAGCCTGCACTAGTTGGGAGTCTCCCGACCTTATGTTCGTGTTTCCTTCTGTTCGCAGAGATCGGTTTGTGAGTTCGAGCTTTTGATCCACACGCCTCTTGTGTGTCCTCACCCTCAACTCATACCTCCAAGGCCGAAGGAGCCCCGGGTAAGCCGCGTCCTCTCTCACACGGCAACCGATGCCTTTTTTCCCAGTTTTCTGTTCGCTCTTTCTTATCGTCTTCAAGAAGCAGCTGTCACCTATCAAGAGTCCCTCGCTTGTAGGACTACAGACTGGTTCTTGTTGCTTGCATCGCAGCAGATTGCTTTCTTTCTCAGAATGTATGCCGGATAGGTCACTACGTCTTTTTAAGAAGTTTGGTTATTGATGTGTACCGTAGCCTGGCTGAACGGCGCAACAGACTGCTTACGTGGTTTTCGAAAACGAATGCTTTAATAGGATCATGAGAGCGACCACGCCAACGCAGAAGGTTGAGAATGCTTGATGTTTTCAGGAGGTCGCCTGTGTCCCCGCGCCCGCTTTCGAACGTGGTGTTTCTCCGCATCCCCCCGAAACTGCAGAAGTGAGTCACGGGCGGTCAAGGGGCCGTGTGGGCCTACACCTCAGAACTCGAAACAGCTGTAGAGCCTTGGGCCAACTAGTGCTTTGTCTAGACTTAACTTCAGCCGAAGTTGTCGCGAAGCTGCTGTCACTGAAGTTCAGAAGAGACTCGCGACGGCCACCCTCTGTTGCCTGTGTAATATTGTTCGCCTTTCTAGGCAGCTCCTCACACCAGCGTCGCGGTTCGAGCTGATAGTGAAGCTGTTCCCGCGGAGTATCTGCCTCGAAGCAAAGACAAGTAAGCACCTACCCAGCAACGTCCCAGCATCTCATGTTACATCAGGGACTCCGAACAATTTTGCAATCCTGCTACGCTTGACGGAAGAGCAATCAGTAGAGTTTGGTGGTTCGAAAAACGTAGTAGCAGCTCGATATGACGATATGTTCGACAGCGGATCCGCTAAAGTAGCCCTACTTGTGTGACTACCTCCTGTTTCTTAGGTTTGATGGGCTTCTTTTCGGCACGCGACCGTATACGCGGTCCCGGGAGTCATGGAGTAATCCCAGGTTCAAGATCGGGAACGTGGTTAGGTAGGTAGAGTTGAAAAGGCTCTGAGCAGCCGCGGCACAACTGTTCTCTTCAAACAGCGTATATCCGAGGAGGCTCCCCACTGCCGCTCAGGGGGAGCAGCAGGAAGAGCCTGGATGGGAAAGCCTGTATGTCGACACGCCTGACGGTCCTTTTTGTCGTGTCATCACAGGCATCGGTGGTGGGGGTACAGCGGAGTGGTGCTGTCATGGGATCCAACGTGCGAGGCACCCAACGACTGGACGATGAGGGTGAGTCATAGTCGGCTTCTGTAAGAAGTGTTACCAACTGTTCTGTCCATGTTTTTTCTTGGCGTCCGAAAAGACTAGACGAGAAAAAGATCCTGACAAGCAATGTGTGCCCGAGCGTCCATCCGTGTGGCTGCTTTGCAGCAGTTCAAGGGTTTGGTGCGGATCTCAGACGCGGATCGGCCTTTACATTTAGACTAGTCGAATACAGAGTCTGTGTATGATTGAGGAGCGTATCTGAGTGTGGTAATGACGTACAGCACCTCCAGTGATAGAGTGGAGACTCTAGACGGGGGCCCTGGCCCGGTAACCTCAGCGTCTGCTCCATACAGAAACGGAGTGAAGTTCCTCGGGCCGTAGAAGCTGTCGTACAGGACAACTGACTACTTGTGCATTCTGCGAAAACTGCGCTCTTTCTCCACGGAGTTCCGCTGTGTCGTGCCGCTGGGAGCGAGCAGAGGGCTACCAACAAGAGAGACCCGAACGAGGTGGCCGAGTAGAAGGCAGTGGCATAGCTTGTAGGGAGATGTGGCTGTCTGCATCGGGTGGGTCTTTTTGTTGTGACTTTCATCTTGGCGCAGCTGGACGGGTTTTACCCGAAGTCGCACATGAACGGTCCCCATTACCTCCTGCTGGTGAATCAGGCGGACTCCGGACCCAACACGCCTACCTACGCATATGTTCCGGAGGTAGGACGAGGAACTCTCTCGGAAGTGGTGTTCCGTTCACTTCGCAATTCATAGCGCATATGTAAGGACAGTGCAAACGTCGCGAGTGCTTCTTCGGAGAAAGGGCGGTGCTTCTCGTCGATGATCAGCCGTTCCTAAAAAATGAAGCGTTTTGCCTTCTTGCTCAGCCGGTTGTCCGTGCAAGGCGGTCCCCTGTTCGGACCTGTGAGATTCCCTTGCGCCACCTGTTCGCGCTCATGCGTGCAGATTGCTCTGGAACGTGCGAGCGCCCACCAAGCAAACGTTCGGCACCCTGACCTCTCTCGCTACTTCCATGTGAGTCTGTACCCTGATGTCTCGTCCAATCGTGCACTCCAAGCTGCAGCCGAACCCAGGATGCGTACTGTGGTCGCTAGTGGAACCGGTGGTGGGGGCTTAAAAGCTGGCCTCCGCCTGCGGCGATAACATGACGCATTCGTTGCCATGTGTGCGATCTGTGCAGCATTTCTCCAACCAAAGTGGCCGGTACATCCCGGTAGCTAAGTCAGCCCTGCTTGACATGTTTCCAGGGGATTTCCGCAAACGTGAATTCACAGAAGCAAACAAATAGAAAAGAGGGAAGCCCAAATTCCCGCCGGCGAGGGCGGCGTACCGAAAATCCCTCAAACCACCGTGTCGGGCTCAAACTGAACGCAGTTCGGAGAAGAGCACTGTTGGGGGTCTTTCACATCGATCACTCAATGAAGCTACGGCGGTAGACGTCTTTGGAAATAGCCGGACGTGTCGGAGTTTTCGCGCGTGCCCTTGCATCACGCTTGTTCGCTCGTTGTCGGAGCGTTTGGAGGAAGAAGTCCTGCGACGGCAGCTGTCGCTTCGTTTTCCTACGTACATCGGGTTAGTTGATACTCACTTCGTGATCTGAAGCGGCCTCTGTCTCCTCTTCGGCCTGTCCTCCCATTTTCTCTTCCGCCGCCTCCTCTGCCTCCTGTGCAATTTGAGTGTTTCGACGCCTTCAGCACATGACGGGGTAAAACTAACTCACTTCCAATGCTTCTTCGTCAGCTCGAAGTTTTTCAATTTTACTCTCAACTCCCTGAGTACGCTACTCAGTTGGCGCCGGCTACACATTGTTGCATGACCTTACAGGGCATTTTGAGGTAGCGGCTGGCGGTTTGCCGCATTCCTCATTCAGCTGAGGCGTAAGAGTGTTCAAAGGACTGAAGTGCTACTTTTTACGAGTTTTGCTCACGTCTTTTGAGGATTCCGGTAGCGGGTCCCAGCCACCAAATCCCTGGGGAACCGGCGCAGTGTATGGGAGCACACGATGTTAGTGTTCTACTCCGTACCGCAGTCCGTATTTCGAGGCCTCTGCGTGTAGCTGCGCGGGATTGTTACGCACTAGCGTCTTTCTAAGGAAAGCTCATGCTTACTGGAGCTAGCGCCGCCGGTAGCACCGTGCTTGTGATGGGCTGCTGCAAGGGCAGCTTCAGCCTTCGTGATGGCACTCTACATGGGGTGAAGCCCAGGTACCTCACGTGAGAATGATTTGCGAACTCACTTTTGCCCTTGTGCTCTCCTCTTGAAATAGCTCAGCGGCAGCATCTGCTTCCCGCTCATCCACTTGGCGCTGCAGCTCTACCTCAGCTGCACACTCCGGTAACCGAACCTTATTTTGCACCGTCAGAAACGTGCGAACTACCTTTTGCGTCGTGCTCCATCATCTTTGTCTCCTTCACTGGTACAGAAATCAAGACTAATGCACTTCTTGCTTTTTCCGCCCGACTTACTCGCATCGCTGGCTATCTGGCCCTTTTGCTGTGCCTCATCTATCCGCAGCTGCGAGATTACAGCTTTGTCGGACGCACGCTTCTCGTGCTCCTACAGCCCGTCCAGTAGGTAGGACGCCATGAACTGGAGTCAGTTGCCATTGTCCTTACCGCCTTCAACTCTCGTTCTTCTTGAATGCGCTCCAGCTCCTCGTCCTCAGCTTCCAGTTTCGCTTGTCGCCGCGCCTCATCCTGTACTCAGGAGAGTACCGTTCAGTGTTCCCGACGTAAACTGGGTATCGGCACTCACAACTTCTTCCTCATGCTCCAGCGCAGTACCATCGGTGGTCTTCGAAGCTAAGAGGTCCTTCCCGTCACCATTGTTTGCTTCAGTGTGTTGAAATACAAGCGGGGGCGCGGACGCGGCTAGCGAACGGAGCTTGTCGACTGGCACTGCACTGACACAGCAAGCGAGCGCAAAGCCGCTGAGACAAAGCAATAGGACTGGCGCATTCATGGTAGTTGTCTCAGGTGACAGTTGAGGCAATGGGGGCAACTGCAGTGTGTGAGTGACCGTCAAGAACTTGAGGTGCCGCTGACACACCTAGCTCTGATGAACCAGGCTACGGTGAGTCACAGTGTCACTACAGCTCTTCGAGTCGCCACCAGCAGCTTCCTGCCGTCAGCCTCCTACCCGCATCCGAAACCGATACCACCGCGGACTACGGTGAGAGGAACACTCCGGGATTACTGCTGCGAGTTTGCGTTGACTCTATTTAGCGTCACCTGCATAACGACTGTCGATAACGAAAGGGGAGACAACCCTGCTCCAAAGCACAACCGCTTTCGCTGGTGCTGGTGAGCAGCACAGTGCCCGGAACTCCACGAAAAAAGCGCGGCAAGCGAATGTGAGTTGCACCGCCGAACAAAAGGGGGCGCGTGCGCGCGAACTGCAGCGGACCCGAAGCCGCAAGCCCCTCTACTCTACGCAGGGTCTTGGTCTGCCAAAGTTTCGCCGAAACTGAGACACCACCCGTCGGCTGCCGCTCCACTCACGCGTCCCCTCGCTCGGCCAACCACTCACTGTCCTTCCCATGGGCGCGTTTACGAGCAGGGACGAGCTAGCGGCTGCCCCAGCACTCTGAAGCGGTTCACAGTCACCCCTCGAAGCGCTTGTCGGGTTTCTCTACAGCAGAAGGGCACCTTTCGCTCTGATTCTGTACGGCTTCACCTTCGCGCTCTTCTAACGGAGCGTTTGCGATGCCCCAGACAAGTGTGATGCAGGTCCAGTGTTCGCTTAGTCTCAAGAATCGAGACGGGCGTCATTCATGCAGCGGCCGCCTGCTTTGCGGGAGCCGATTTTTTCGGATTTATGGTAGTATTCGATTGGCGGACGAATGTGCTGCGAGGTACAAAAGCTATGTTTGTAGGCCGTATGACGGTAAAGTCTCTGGCGTCTACTGTGGAAATTTGCGAACAGCTCCTCTTCAGTTCAAGTACACGGCGTCGTTACTTTCGCAGTTGTACTTGCGGAGTTTTTGCCAGCCGTGCGTAAGCCGGCATCTTCAGGAGGGGGTGTTTTCTAGTAACTTTATTCGGTTCTTTTCGCTCGCTCGTAAGAGCAATGTCTTTTTCTCCTGCGGTCCACCCTTCTGCAGAAGTCTGCTCAGTTGCTAATACTATCCCGCGCACGGCGGTTTTGTCTGTGCCATCAACCGGTAGTAAATATTCGGTGGCGATATTCGAGGGGGGTCTGTCCGACGAAACTGCGTCTACTTCATCCGGAAGCCTAGTCAAAACAGTGACGCCGTCGGTGCCAGATGCTGAGAGTGAACGGGACTTCTCCCTGTTTGCGATGAGCCGATGTAGCAGCGACGTTGGACTTCCATCGCAGGGCGGAGGCTGCTCACCAGAAGCAGGTGTTTCGCCTCGAACTGTTTCATTGAGTGGGGGAGATTCCCTGGGATTGCCTCGTTCTCTAGTGCAGAACGATTTCGTCCGGGTTTTGGTCGTGAGTCGAAGATGGCTGCGGAAGGGCCGTCTCACGGATTACGTGAGTGAATTGCATTTGGAAATGTTACAGATGCACCATGCAGTGCCTGTAATGGTTCCGCGAACTCCCTGGACACTTGCGATGCTTGACGGCTTCATGCCGATGCACGGGTTGTTACTTGTTGAAGGCGAAGATATTGGACAGCGGCTCAACCCGTACAAAGGTACGGCGCCTGTCGATAAAGTGGAGAAGCTAGAGGTGCAGGCGATGCACCCCGGAGAAGTGTCTTCGGACGACGAGAGAGATTTGATTGAGCTGGAACTACTCCGACGGTGTCACAGGGACGGGGTGCCGATCTTGGCCATATGTAGAGGTTCTCAACTGTTGAATGTGTTTCGTGGCGGCTCTCTTTTTTACGACATCGGCCTCCAGGTTGGCAAGGGCGTTCAGCACATCAACTACAGTAACTACGGTACGCACCACGGAGATAGGTCGGGAGGGGAATATACCGGCTTGCTTGATACGGCTAGTACCTCCGGTCACGCGCCTCATCAGTTACGTGAGACCCCTCTCGTGACTCAACAAATCTGTTTCTTCAATGCTCTTCACGTCGTAGCTGTAGATGCGATCAAGGGGCAGGCTTTCTCTGGTCATAGTTGCACCTAGGCGCGTCGCTCATGTCAGTCTTGAAGGGCGGAGCTGTCCGTGTCGATGTATGCGCGCTGTGTGCGCAGCTTTCGCTCGGTGGCAAAGCAGTCGAGTATTCTTGTCTGAGCGTGACCGGTGTGCCCTTTTGCTGTTTCTCCGCTTTGTCTCCACAGATCAGCACCGCCACGGCTTGTGGGTCAAAGCTCCCTCTTTCTTGGCGGATTGCTTTTACGAAGAGCACCATAAAGCACAGTCGAGTGGCACCCTTGTGCCATCTTCTGAAGTGCAGGCGCAGGCCGTGCTATCTAGTGTGGCTGACGAAGTCGTCACGTCACTGTACCCAGGGCGCGGCAAGACGCGGAGAGCAGGGAAGAGCGGACAGGAAAAGCACCTTGGTGATTTGAATTCCTCCGGCCATCCAGGCTCAGGCGATAGGGGCTTTCAACCTCAGAAGGATGGCCCGGCCTCCTTGGGTGACGGGAAAGCAGATAAAGGTGACCTCTTCTTCAGCATCCAAGTGAATTCGTATCATCACCAAGGTGTACGCGAACTGGGGCGAGGCCTTGTGCCGATTGCTTACTCTGAGGACGGCCTGGTAGAGGCTTTCTGCGAGGGAGGCATGGCCGATTGCCGCCTTGAAGGAGGAGATCTTCACCCTCAGGTTCCTGTCCATCCTCAAGGCGACTTCTCCCCGCACTTCGTAGTGGGGTTGCAAGTGAGCGGAAAGGGCAGTAGAGTGCGTCTGTCGGTCGCTTGGGCTGGTGATTTCTGACTCAGTTCCGATCTCTTTGTCGGCACGTCCTAAATAATCACTATTTCTTACCAGTTTTTCGTCTCACGGTTTCGGAGTGTCCAATACGATCCAGTGAGGTCTTGCTTTTCTTTTATTCTGCAGTTTCATCCGGAACGCATGGCGGAAGACTACGCTGGATGTCGTCGCATCTTCAAGGCCTTTGTCACCGCGTGCCGCAAGTACAAGGCCGGCCTGGGCATTCAGGCTGCGCGCCCTTCTGACTCTGCGGTGACCCATTAAAGGCGTGCCGCTGATCTGTTGGCTCTAACGGGGTTGTCCCGTTTCCGAACATAGTATATCGGCTTCTAACGGGTATCCTCCCTGTTCATGAGGTGTCATACTCTACTTAGCTTCCACCATTGAGCACGACTCTGAAGTTTTTATTTTAGTCTCTTGTATGCGTGGTCACTGTTGTGTTGGCAACCGAACGCCAGATGCTTTTGAGCCAAAAGCTGTCTGTTCACGAGTATTCCCTAATAGCCCTGTTCACGAGCAAGTGTGATCGTGCACAGCTACTCTTCCTCGATGGCGTGCACGATGTACAAGGTGTGCTTCGGTCCCGTAAGTTGCCGAGAAAGAAGTTCGCGAGAAAATAAATCCGGTCTGGCAATGGATTTCAGAGGCTAGGCACAGTGCCAATATCGGGTTTCTTGGCGTGTCCCTAAGATGTGAGAAATGCAAAAAAGAACTAAAGCGATTGACATTAGTTTTTCACAAAATATCTTCCTGCGGTCCTCAAGTGGCGATGTTGGTTGTAGAACTGCGCGTGTGAACGCTCTCTGGTCGGCCCAGAGCGTATCGCTTCCCAGGTCGGCGTTTTGGCAGGAGAGTGGTCTTGTCCGTTTTTTTTCTGGGGTCGGGCCGGGTGATGCGACTGTAGTTGAGACAGGAGAGAATGTAAGTTCCAGTCCGGGGTAACATATCCATTTCGAAAAGGGTTGGCTTGGTTTCCGGGCTGTCGTGGTACTGCCTAGAACTGGGCGTGTGTCCGCACACGTCCAGGCGCTGGCAGGTCACGCCGGGGCGGAGGTTAGCCGTTGCTACAACCGGGATCCGCGACTTTGTGGTGAGTCTAGCGTGCATTCAATTATGTTCAGTATGCATATCATCTGAAAAAGACAGCCAGGAACAAACGCAGGTGGTCGCGCGTTGTTAGCGGGTGTCGTGTTCCACAGTGACTGCTGGAAATCGTTGCAAGGGTCTTCGCTTTGGGAAACTGCACTAACAGCTACGGGCGAGCTTCTTCCATTTCAAAAATTAAAAGCGGGGACAGCGCTCGGCGCGCCTACGGCTCCGGTTGGCCTACGCCTTCTCAGCATTTCTCTCGGAAGTCTACCTGCAGGCGTCTCCCTGTGGAGTCAGTCTTCGTTGCCTCCTGAACAGCGAGTAGCTTTGAGTTTCTGCTGATAAAGGCAGCATTTGCATGGAGGGGCCAGACGCTCTGGCTTGGCTCGCGAACTAGTCTCAGTCACTGAGTGTAACCTAGGGCGCGTGCCGCGGCGTGGCTTTGCGGTCACTGGTTGGGTTTTGCGTCATCGTACTCCGGTTTTGACAATACCGGGTCGAGTGGTTTGCAGGCGTCGCGTGCTAGACACACCCAGACGCCTGTCTGGGCTGTGCTGGATACGATTCGAGCCGGTTACGGCCTGTCTCGTGGAACGCTGCGGTCGAGGTAGCCGTGAAAGACGTTACAGTGTTGAAGCGTCTGAGGTCACCTGCTTCGGTCAAGAGCCACGGGGAGAACAGCACAGCTTCACATAGTGTCGCCCCCCTTACTTCAGACTGTCCTTCTGAAGCACGAACATCGAAGTTTTCAGTTGGTCACCACCAGTTGCCTGGCCGTCCAGACGGACATGGTGTCGGCGTGGTCTTTCAAACTATAGAAGAGTGGAGCATTATCCATGCATATCACGCGTGAGAAGCGTTCACCCAGATCTCCGTTCACCGAACTCCCCGGGAACCGTCGTGGCACCCACGGGTGTCTCACTGAAATTGCTTGCGCGCTCGGAGAATGCTAGGGCTATCCAACGCCCCTTGTGTGGCCCTTCATGCGAGGTTGGTTCGTCATACTGCCTGTGCCATGGCAAGACAAATTGTGAGGACCTACGCCAGCTCACGACTTAACCCCAGTCACCTAGATGAACTAGAGTTTGCCGCGGCGCACACACGAGGCGTGAGATGCCATATTTCATCAGCTTACGATCGGTCATACCAATCCCCGTAACGTGTCCCTGGGGAGGGTTGAAGGACGTACCCCCTTGTCACCTTCGCACTCGCTTTATTTTCGGCGCATCACATACGTTCGATACCAATACTTTGAGGCAGCGTCTCCCGCGTTCAATTCTGTCGTGGGAAGTCAGTGGCTCAGTGGCCTGGAAGAAAAGGCATTCCGGCCCTTACAGCCTGAAGGAATTCGAGCGTTGAGCGTGTCCGAACTGCCTTGGAAGTTTCCAGAACAACGTTGAAAGCTTTCTGGAGCACGCACCAACGTATACCCGCGCTCACTCGTGTCGCCGCATGTCGGCTGACTCGGGCGGCCGACAAGTACCCCTTTGACACATATTACCGAAGGTCAACGTTGAACGTCTGCCCTACACGTCTGTAAACAGTCTCCTGGACAGCGTTGACTTCCTGGTGTGTCAGAGTTCGATCAAGAGCCCTGTACGTCAGACGGTAGCACACACTCTTGCGCCTTGTCTTCGGGTGTACGAAACTGTCAACCAACTTGACACTCTCAACTAAGTCGCCACCCACTTCTCGGCATAGTTCATAGAAGCTCATTTCGTTGAAATCGACCCGGGCTGTCCCTGGTACCAAAGAGGGCGTGTTTTTCAGATGAGACAGACTGTCTTTGTATGCCGAACCCTGAGGCTTTTCCACAACTGTAGAGGCATCGGATATTCGCGTAGACTCCGCTGACTGTCCCTGGGCAGATACCGCAGCCCTGCTCTCTCCCTGAGCCGCGTTAACCCAGAATGATATGTCCTTGTAGACAGGAGGCATACTGCTGAAAGGCAAAAAGTGGCGCACTTGCCCGTCAGCGAACTGGTCGGTAAATCGGGAATCAGTTGACCAGAAAAGTCTAATATCGTCAATGCCGAACAGCCGCATGCACAAGCGTTCCAAGCCGAGACCAAATGCCCATCCCCTAACGTGTGTGGATGCCGTGCCGACTGCCGTCTTCGCCTCTGCTTCTTGCTTATTTTCAAAAGCCGCAGGACTGGCTTCCAGAATCGCTCTGCGAATTTCACCGGCCCCCAAAACTTCTACCCACTGTTTCGCATCTGTTTCGTTTGCCTCCGCTGCCCCGTCGCTGTCAGAATCCGCAGCGGCTGCCCGTAGAGCTTGGTCATTGGCCGCGGGAGGGCCTGTCGCTGCTACGTACAGCTCAATCGACGGTTCCGTAAAAGGGAAAGAAGTGTCGTAGTCCCACTTCAATTGAACGTGCGGACCAAGCACGTGCCTTAGCAGTCTCTCGAGTGTAAGCTGCAAGTGAAGCACGACTGGATTTCCTAGTAGTGGATTTGGCCGAACCAAAGCCGGAGACTGACTAATCCACTCCAATACCTCCCTGGAGACTCGAACAACACCAGGACTGTAAGAAGCGCCCATTGCCGCTACCTCTCCATTCAGAATTTCGGCGGCAGGGTGCAGTAGCCGATCTCCTTTCCCTGATGGACTCCCTCGCGAACCGACGACACTGCCGGTGCCCTGCACTTGAGAAGAGAGCTCAGGTTCTCTGTCGTTGTCTGACTGGATGTCCAACTGTCGTCTAACTAAGTCGAGTAACTGCGGTAGCAAAGCGAGCAAGAGAGCGTGCTCCTCTTGAAGTTGTCGTAGCTCACGTGGGAAGAAGAGTCGGAAGCCGTCTGTCTGGTGGAAGACAGGATAATGCAACCGGTCAATCTCGTCTCGCCGAACGACCTCGACTGTCCATATTGCTGCCCTCACGCCCCGGTCAATTAAATCCTTTTGATGAGCTGTCCCATGAGTACGCAAGAGGAGGCGCGACGGGTCATACGGACGCGCGCCTCCCGTCTGACAAGAACAACTGCGGGGACCGCGGTCGGTCGAGGTGCTGTCATTTCTGTTCTGTTCTTCTGTGTTACTTGGTAAAGGGTGCTCGAGGTAGTACGTGTCCGAGGGTCGTCTGCTTACGTGTGTGAGGGGAACCAGCAAGGAATCGAAATTTTGTTGGCACGTTACAACCGGGGAAAAATCGTCAAACAACTGGTACGCTGAGACACCCAGAGTTGGCTCAATAGGATAGTGCCTTTTCTCCGCGCGGCTCAGAAAAGCCGGCGTTGATGTACATTGCGATGTAACAGAGTCCGTCGCACAAGCGATGTCAGTCGCAGAGGAAGGGAAACCGTGCGACGACGCTAAAGATGACGGCGGGACAGGAGCAGAGCAAGGAGTAGATAGAGGCCCAGTGTCGGAGGCGCCTGCCCTTCGCGGCTCACCTCGAAAGCTTACGCCATCCAGCAAGCTGCACAACTGCTGTAAAACCACTGGAGAGGGGAAAAGGAAAGTCGGAAATTCCTGTCCCCCGTCCCGGAGATTGGTCCTCTCGTTCTCGCTAATGAAAAAGTGTTCGATACGTTTCTTGACGATTCCAATGGGGTTGTCTGGCCTTTTGTAGAGCTTGCGGTCCAGTTTGTCCCACACTGAAGGAGGGATGTGTGCTGGTCGGTTGAAGCGGCTGAGCAAGCCATGAAAATTGCATGATTCCTGTTCAATAGGCGGCCGGCGTCCTTCGACCGACGGGACCTCCCCTTCCCGGAAAACACACGGCGAACAAGCGCCAATCCGACTCTCACCGGTCCTTCCGCCACACCTTCCGAGCGTAGACCCATCCCACTGCAGTTGTTGGATGGGACGCCTTTTGTTCGAGTGCCTGAAATCCAGCCTTCCTATATACCGAACAGAGCCTCTCTGAGTCGTTCCGATGTCTCCGCGCCGCGTGCAGAGCAACCCAGAGCATGGCCAGAAACTACACGAAGGAACGCGCGCGGTGGCAATTGTATTCGGAGGAAACCACACCCGGAGCGGAGAGCACGCTCTAGGCCAACCCATAGTGCGTCCCACGCTGGGCGTGACTAAACTGGGAGCCACAACGAAAAGAGGAAAATGCGGTCTTGAGGAGAACGCACATTCTGCCGGACGGCCATGATCCACCGCGCACGCACACAGGGATGCCAAAAACATGAAAGTGCCAGAAGAGATGTCCGCAACGACCATCCGAGCAGGTACGGACGCGGCCCATGTCCGTGGCTTCGTAAGTACAGAGGCGTTCCCCGAGAAGCTGGTACCAGCTGACCTGGAAATCACCATTTTGTCTCCGGGAGCAGGAAACAGAACAGTCACCTTCGAAGCGCAGCTTCTTGTTTGAGTGAGTGAAGAGAAACATGCGGAGGGTGCCTGCAAGGTTCAGCCGAGGATGAAAAATGTTGCAGGCACATCCGGCCAGTTGAGAGGATGACACGGCACAAGCGCACCGGCAGTCAACATTCTCACGCTGTGGTGTCTCACCGTCTCTGCAGCGGTGCTACCAAAGCATGAGAGACTGTGCGCATGATGGCGTTGCCGAAGAAACTTAGCGGAGAACTGCCTGGGTCCCGAGCGACTCTTTCAGGAAAGCGTATTCCGCGCGCTGCTCTTCCTTCCCCCCGTTTGCCGCGCCTACACGGAGCGCAGCACGAACCTGCTCCTCGTATTCTGTGTTTTCGCTAGCGACGGTGACTGTCTCTCCGAGGCGTCAGCGGCAACGGATCTGACATTTCCAGGTTATACCTACGACAACAAGAAAAGAAACGCCGTGAATGAACGCTGCAAGGCTTGGCTGCGTGGGGGGGGAGCAATGCTCAGTTATCCAAATCCACCCCCCTAGCTTTCTCCCAGGCAAGACGACGCCGCTCGCCATGGAGCTCTGTCTGGTTTTTCGTGAACCCTTTGTGTAACTGTGTGCATTACTGATGGCACCAGCATATTGCTGCTTCCAAGGAACCAGGTGGCCCGCAGGCTGTCCCAACCTGAAGACTGGCACAACAGTGCTTGCGCCGACTTCTATCAACCACCATCTGGGCAGCCGTCGTTTTGAATGGGTCAAGGCTGTTGAGAAAAGAGACCAGCGAGTCGGTGCCGCCCGCGGGACCACAAAAGCGGGTGACGCCGTGACCCAGCCAAAGAAATAGTGGCTGGGGGACGTTCTATCAGCACCTCGACTGGTAGAAGATGACAATCAGGAATCTAACCGACAAGGCTGAGCCTTCCGCGATAGGGCAGTGTACCGTCTAGTTCGTTCCCAGCTTTTCCAGGTTTCCCGTCTGGCGGGCACCAGGAGCCGCACAGATGCATGCGCTTCGTTGCATGCGATCGTCCTGAATCGTGATCTAAGTTGCTCCAACAGTCGCTGTCATCATCGGTTTGTTGAATTCTGAGGACACGCTGCTTAGCGTCTGGAACAGGTCAAATGCAACGGCGAAGACAGGCTTTCACAGAACAGTTCAGGCATAAGTTACCTCATGGGTACAGCAGTAAAGTTAAAATTTCTTTGAATCTGTTCAAGAAGAGTAACAGAACAAGAGATTATGGTTCCCCCCTAGTAGCCTCTTTCTTACTGCGACGTGAGCAACTCCCCGCGGCCTACCTTCCCTGTGGTCTCTTGGGATTTCTGAGAAGGAGACACGTGAGCAACAAGTAGATGAGGGCTCCGCCACGGCCAGCACGATCTGAAACAACAACCGCGAAGCTCATATCGCTTGCTGACAGTATGAGCATGCGGTTATCAAACATCGTATAGTCTAACTCCTGTATCCTTCCCGCTCCTTCCAGCCTCTCGCGCCCACAGGAAGGCGAGGCATGCGCAGAGTCGCCTCTTTTTTTCGGTCTCCGAGGTGTAGAGGCCTGCAAGCAGTGCTACGGACTACCGTTCCGTCCGCCTCCCCGGTGCAACTCGCCACTCGTTGACGCTGAGTGGGCGGGCACAATCCGGTAGCACCTGTCCTCCTACGTTCCAGGAGAGTCTGCGGCGTGCGCTACAGTCCGCATGACGCCCTCTAAGCAGGCGGTTGCAACCATTATAACAAGGTGATACGAGAAGTATATAGTGCGGGCCCATGGGAAGCCGTTACCCACGGTGACGGAGGCGCACTTCAGAACAGCCGATCTCAGGACAATGCTGGGATTGGCCTCCCTGACCTCTCCACGTACTCTTGTTGTGCATTAGGGAAACGACACAGAAACGCGGGAAAACTTCCCCAGTCGCTGATTTCTTACCTTTCGCAGCGGAATCAGCCTCACGGGACAGCACACGCGGCACACCGCAAAGAACTGTCGGTAACAAGCTAGCACCCTCCGGGACCAGGGTGCCCTTCCAAGCGTTGTCCTTGATGCCAAGCTCCGAAAGTAGCTTCCGTCCCTATGGCTGCGCTTCTCATCTCTTAGTCGCATGCGTGGGCGTGGTTCTTTTTTGGCCGTGCCGCCTTACTTCACCCGGACTCGGTATCATGTTTCATGGGTCGCTGCCTCCAAGCGGGGAAAACGAGGGTGACTGTTCCTTAAGGACAGATGGACCAAGACAGAGGGCCAAGTAACTGTCATTCTAGAGGCCGTTCTCCCTCTTTACTTCTCACGACACTTTTGAACTTCAGGGCCGTCCCCCAACAACCGCATGAGTTGGGAAGTGAGATGCAATAAAGCTCTTTTCTTTCACGTACGCGCTCCGGGCTGAGGCGTCCCTCGGTTGGATAGGCGTCGATCTTGGAAATTCTGGCCCAGGAATGCGTGACCGTGGGTGGGAGTTATGCAATAGTACCAACGCCCGAGGTTCTATCGGTGGTCGCTGGACCTGCGTTCTTGTATTTCTCACAAGGGCCAACCTCCCAGCCCTTCTCCGCAATGGTTCGTGAAAGTGTTACTCGCCTCTGGGACCCATACACGGGGCGGAGGCAGGGTAACGCAGGCTGTCTACCAGAAGCGCGGAAGCACGGCCTACGCGTTCGTGAATGCAGTCCGTTGAAGACGCTTTCTTTCTTTTTGATGGTTATGTGCGGGAGATCGGTTATCGGTGATGGCGCATTCAGCGGAGACACTTTCCCAGATGAGTACTTACCACACAACCCTCCCCGTGATCCGCCCGGCTGGGTTCAGGAGCAAGTAAGCGGTGCACACACTACGGTTACTTAGGACGGGGTATTACCTTCCGCAGGCCCGAACTTTCGCTATCACATGGTGCCAGGCAGCAACAACGACTGGAACTGCGGAACGCGGGCAGACCCCGCCACGCTTGCTGGGCTGAGTAAACACGAGCAGCCCGAGACATCTTCGTCACCCCGTATGGGTGCGTAGAGGTGATTGTCCGAAGTGCACATGAAGCGCGTGCTTCAGCCGGCGCGCACGACTAGACACTTAGCCGGGGAAGTTTTTTCGATATTGTGTCTCTTGATCGCCACACCGCCTCCGCTTCGGACTCGCCTAGCCGCGCGCTGGCATTTGACATGCGCCTGTGCCAACGTGAATCATTCACGTTAGATCCCGCCAGACATCCCGGAGTGGAATGGAGGGATCACAGCCGGTAGTCGGGTCCCATTCACACTGCAGGAAAGCATTGGAGACTGACGCAGTGAGCGCGATTCTGCAGTTCCGGAACAGTTAAAGTCTGCCCGGGTGGTTTGTCCCCTTGAAATCATGTACTTTGTCCGGCGGCTTACCGCCTTCAAGTCGACAGAAGCCGCTTCCCTGTTCAAGCTGTTTGGCCAATTGCAGATTCAGAAAAAGTTGGCTCTTCTAGAGGGACTCCCGTCGACGCCGCCGCCGGGGTACCCTGCAGTGCGTGGAATGGGAGCAGCCGTGGTTCTGCCAAATATCGAGATTATCTATCATCCGACAAACGGGTACTGTTTTGCCTTCGAGGTCTACCATTAAGCGGGGTGCAGCTGAGTCCTGCTCTTATAAGCGCAATTCTACTGA